>NC_043001.1:108100127-108127627 GCF_006345805.1 Octopus sinensis | reverse complement strand
ATCGCACCCCAAAGGAAGAAATGTAAAGTTATTATAATGGTTTTTCTAATTTAAAACCTGTTTGGGTGCGTGGCCCGGTGGTTAGAGTGTAACACTCACGATCACAGGATCGTGTGTTCGATTCCCGGACCAAGCAGTGCGTTGTGTTCTTGAGTAAAACATTTCATTTCGCGTTACTGCCATCCACTCCGCTGTAAACGGCTAACTCTGTGACGAACTAACTTCTTATTTCTTTATTGCTCTCAAGGGGCTAAACATAGATGGGACAAACAAGGACAGACAAAGGGATTAAGTCGATTACATCGCAAATACAGAACTATTAAACCATTATTTCTATTTTTCAGTCTGTTACTGGAGTTCAGTTTCCGTGCTGTGGCCTCATATCGAACTCCGTCTCCGTTCGTCTCACCATGATATTCGATTTACTTCATGACCTGACCACATCTAACATGTCGTTCTTCACCCTAGACATGACATCAAATTCTGTGGTCACAGTGTCTCCTCTCAACTCAACGGCACCTGTTATATACAGAACTCCTCTCCTGCAGACTAAACCAATCTTAGCCATAATCTACCTCATAATATTGCTTACCGTATCCAGCTTCGGTATGATCACCAATCCTATCAGCTTCATTATTCATTACAAGAACCAAAAGCTAAATAAAGTCGGGCGAATATTTCTGATGAACCTCTGTTTGGCCGACATGTGCGTTAATTATGTCAGCCTGCCAGCCTGTGCTATTGGTAAGTTTCCAAGAACTTTCTAAATCGATTTTCATTCTTCTTCTTGCCTACTTGAAGCTAATGTTATTCATGTTCTTGTCACTTTGTTTCACACACACACACGTGTCTTTGTGTGTATGCATGCATGCATGCATGCATACATACATACATACATACATACAAACGTACGTACGTACGTGCATGCATACATACATACATACATACATACATACATACGTACATACATACATATATATATATATAATATATATATATATATATATATATATATATATATATATATATTTATTTATTTATTTTGTAGAAGGAGCTTCTACAGAACTAGGACCGTTTCATTCAAAAGAAGCTCCTTCTACAAAATAAATTAATTTACTCTATGTATTGAGTACCTTATTTACTGTGGTTAACCCCGACTCAACCCGGGACCTACATATATATATATATATATATATATATATATATATTATATATATATATACATACATACACGTATAAAATCACATATAAAGTAAGCCCTCGACTATCGTGGGTGTTACATCCCCAAACCTCCCGCGATAGGTGAAAATCCGCCCAAGAAGAAACAGTACTGTACTGTACATATATTTTAAAAATAAGTTTCGTAATTTGTGTATATTTATCTTATTATAAATGCAAAGCAACACCACACACTCGCCTCCCAGGGTTCGTTTTCCATACAGTATGTGTGATTCTTTGTTTACTCATCTATGGTACACTAGGTATTTTCTGTTAACATATTTTAATTAATGTGTTATATAGTGCAGTACTGTACTGTATTTTTTATTTATTAATTCATTAATTTTTAGGCGTGAAAATGCTTATTTTACCACAGAAATAATTAAAATCTAAAAAAATATAAATACCTGTCTGCCGCAGAAACCTGCGATATACTGAGGAGTCCGTGATATAAATTCACATATATTAGCCAGAAGAATCTGCGATGTACTGAGGGCGCGATAGGTGAACCGCGATATGGCGAATGATTACTGTGCTAAATGTGTGCTATTAAACGCAGCGGTATTTCGTACAGGGAAGGTCTCTTTTAAGAGGTAGTAGGTTAAAAGCAAGTATACACCAAAGCCAAGCAAAGCGAACCGTCTCGGAGGTGAACGACACATCAATATTCCGCAATTATTTCTGCTCACTGGTACCGTGTACACGATTCACCCTCGAAACGAATTCGAATCACTGGCCTGTAGTATATGGAGAAAGCGTAAAATCTATCTACTGATATGAAATAACGCTGTACAAGTAAATCAAAATTCAAATTTAGTGTTAGAAGCAGCACTATAACGTAAATATTATCGATATCACATAATATATGTCTGTTGTTAAACGCTGTTAGGCTGCGGTGTTTTGTCCGGAATATTTCCTGGAGGAAATATTGCAGCCTAAAAGCTTTTAACTACACACATACATTATGTGACATTGAAAATGTTTACATAATAGAGCTGGTTCCAACTAAATTCCCACATGTACGGGAAAACCTACTTTTTTCCGTCGAGGGCTTATATGCCCCATTATTAGACTATTTTCTTTAGTCATTGCACGGCGATCGCATAGAAGCTTTAAGCTTATAAAATACTATTATTATTATTTACAGAATTGTAAAAATCGACGCTGCTTAAAAAAAAAAGAAAAGAAAACCATCGCATACCCACACACACACATCCACACATATAATTCACAGATGAGATCAGATCCAGATATTCCCAGTATAGAAGCCACTTAGTAGTGGTACATATTTTGTATTTGATGTACTTAATATATATTTAATATAATTGATGGGTCTAATTAGCTTATCTCCATAATTGCTTACATACACACACATACATATGGTTTCATCAGAAAATATCGTGACTGGTGCTACGGTGACGGAGCTAGAGTACGCAGAGTGAAGTCGTTTGGGACGGATCGAACTAAGTTATAACGTTCGCGCCCACTTCCGTTGTTTTATAGCTGTGTTTGGAAGTAAAGTGTATTGAGTGTGGTCGTCTCGAGAAAAAAAAAAGATCGTGTTTCAGCTATTCAGGATATCCTTGAGAGTGTCAAGAAATACGGAAACGTTTTGAAAATGGTCATACCAGGTGACGAATCGTGCATTCATGGTCATGACACCGAAACCAAAGCTTAGTCATTGCTGTAGAAAACGCCAACAAGATGCCGAGATGCGAAGAGGCAGTTGCTAGCTATCCAACCAAAAAGAGTTCCAGGAATGCTTTCATCATTGGAAACGGCGCTGGATAAAGTGAGTGGCCTCAGAAAGGGTCACCTTCGAAGGACATTAAATACCAAATTGAAATATATTATAGTTTTCTTTTATATAGCACCAATCCCGATACCTTTTGATAAAACATTTGTACATATATATATATATATATATATATATAATATATATATATATACGGAGTAAACACATAATGTAAAACAAGGTGGAAAAAAGAGTACTCAAATACCAGTGGTAGAGTAATATGCTTTATTTAAAGCAGCAGAAAATTCAACAAAATCTGTTACTCTGAGTTTCTCGTTGCCGTTCATCAGACAGTTTTTGCTATTCGAGCAAAAACTGTCTGATGAACGGCAACGAGAAACTCAGAGTAACAGATTTTGTTGAATTTTCTGCTGCTTTAAATAAAGTATATATATATATATATATATATATATATATATATATATATATATATATATATATATATATATATATATATATATATATATATATATATAGTGAGAATTTACAAAAAGACGAAGACGGATGTGTAAACAACAAACAGATGTGTTAGTTTAATGTTCGGGAGTCAGAAAGTCTGTTACGTTTCCAGCGTACGCTCTTCGACAGAAAGGAACACAAACATAAACAGGGAGAGAAAAATAGAAAAAGGTTTAGTGGCTAACGATCTATCCCATAAACAATACGGTTTTATTACGCTTCTTTTATTTTTCAAAATTAAGATAGGTAAAGTTCTTTTTTAATCTAAAATATACCCTCCTTCATTTTCTACAATGCTCTTCCATCTATCTGTCCGTGACGAATCCAATTGTCCGTGACGAAAAGTACTCCTCCAGTACTGTTCTGACCTTGTCTACAGAATTCAGATTTTTTTTATCCAAATGATTTTGAAGACTGCGGAATGAATGATAATCGGGATGAGGCAATGTCCGGCGAATATGGTGCGTGGGACATCGTTTCCCATTCAAACTGATTCTGCATTTGGAATGTCATCCTCGCTCTATATGGCCGAGCATTATCTTGATGGAAAAACACCTTTCGTTTTGAAACCAAAGAGAGTCGTTTTTCTTCTAGCATTGACTTCAACCGCTCAAGCTGCTCGCAGTAGATCTCCTTTGTTATCGTTTGGTTTGAGTTTAAAAGTTCAAAGTGGGCTAAACCTTTCATATTCCACTAAACAGACAACAACATCTTACGTGGGGGAAGGCCTTTAGCCTGGGGTGCCGGCGTTTCTCCTTTCTCTGCCCACTGTCTTCGGCGCTTGTAATTTTTATAGAGAACCCATTCTTGTCTCCAGTCACTATTCGGTTCCAAAAAAGTTCATTCCTGAGACGTGAAAGCAAAGAAGAGCACTCATTCACTCTCTGCGCGTGATTAGACTCGGGAAGTTTGTGAGGAACCCATTGACCCAATTTGCTGTCTTTTCCGATGGTATGCAGGTGTCGATGAATGGTTGAATGACCAAATTCAAGCTTCTCTGCAAGTTCCTCAACACTTGTGATGGGATTTTTCCCCTAGAGTTTGCAAGATCTTCCAGGACAAGGCTGTAGTTTGCGGCTCGGAATTTCTACTTACGCTTATTGTTCGATTTCCACATACTGCATTAATATTCCTCGCACTTCCCGTTGCGTTGTTGCCTTTATTGAACTCATAAATCAAAATATGCTCTTTTGTCACTTCCATTATAGCTTTGGAAAAATAAATGTTAAAATCGAACTGCACTCTTTAAAATTTGCACTAAGAATAAGTACATGGTAAAATTACTACCTGCTTTTATAGCAAGTTGATGCAGGTAGTTTATCCTGCCCCCATACAACTTTTAGCTCATGCAATTGAAAAAACCGCATTATTTATGAGATGACTCTCTCTCTTTCTCTCTCTCTTCCCCCCTCTCTCTCTCTCTCTCTCTCTCTATATATATATATATATATATATATATACAGTTTATATATATAATATATATATATATATATATATATATATATATATATAGTATATATATATATATATATATATATATATATAATATACAGTTTATATATATATATATATACAGTTTATATATATATATATATATATATATATGTGTGTGTGTGTGTGTGTATAATACAAGATTTACTACTACCACTACAAAGCTTAATTCAAACTAATAACGTGGAGAATTACTCTTTGAACAATGACATTTATTCACCCAAATTATATATATATATATTATATTACTCAGAGGAATTCCAGCTCTGTCTGTTTTTTAGGTTTTATTTATATTCTTATAATATTAATATAGGATATAGAATATGGAATATATAGTAAGAAAGAAATGAAATGAAGTATTGATTCACAGTCGAGGCGTTCCTGTCACAATCTGAACCTGATGAATGCTTAAATACAAGAAAGAATTTGCTAGTTCAATGAGAATAGACATTTAATATTTAATCTTCAATATTCCATTTGTTCAGTAAGACAATCAATACTTCATTTCATTTCTTTCTTATTATATATTCTATATCCTATATTAATATTATAAGAATATAAATAAAATATAAAAAACAGACAGAGTTGGAATTCCTTTGAGTAATATATTCTTCTATACACAATCATACAAATCCCTTTGTATATATATATGTATGTATATATATATGTATATATATATATATATATATATATATATATATATATATATATAATAGAAATATTAAAATAACTAAGTCTCTCTAAAAGAGAACAGCGGCAGCGTTCCCGGAAAATAATAGTTATCGCCATACTAATATGGCATTCTTATAAAAATAAGAAAAAAGCTGTCCGCTTATTAGCTCCATGAGGCCATCGCCTTAAGTTAGCTATTTGATACACAAACTGTATCCATATAACCTTCGAACAAGGGAGGTCAGTCGCTCCACACTACTTGACCGGCAGCTACAGACGCGTTTCGGGGTATTGCCCCTTTTCAATGCAGCGTAGCCAGCCAGTAGGTGTCGCTTCCGACAATCTCTGTTCGATGGTTTTATTTACCTAGTTTCGGTGGAATACATCCACTTGTTTTCAATAATAGAAATATTAAAATAACTAAGTCTCTCTAAAAGAGAACAGCGGCAGCGTTCCCGGAAAATAATAGTTATCGCCATACTAATATGGCATTCTTATAAAAATAAGAAAAAAGGGGCAATACCCCGAAACGCGTCTGTAGCTGCCGGTCAAGTAGTGTGGAGCGACTGACCTCCCTTGTTCGAAGGTTATATGGATACAGTTTGTGTATCAAATAGCTAACTTAAGGCGATGGCCTCATGGAGCTAATAAGCGGACAGCTTTTTTCTTATTTTTATAAGAATGCCATATTAGTATGGCGATAACTATTTATATATATATATATATATATATGGTCTGAAGCTGATCCATGTTTTCAGCGATGAGTACGATGTCGTCAGCGAAACGGAGGTGAGTGTGGAGCTCGCCATTGATGTTGACACCACCTTGCCATTCGATGCCTCTGATGATCTGTTCGAGACATGAAGTGAAAAAGTTTTGGGGAGATTGTATCTCCTTGCTTCACTCCCTTCTCGACCGGCACTCGTATGGGTGATGACAGTAGAGCTATGTCGGTGGTGCATCCGGAATTTGCCTCTCTGAGCAGCTGCACATATTGCGCTTCGATTCCTTGCCTCTGCAGCGAGTTCAGCACTGCGTTGGTTTCGACGCTATCGAAGGCTTTCTCATAATCTATAAACGCAACGCTCTTTGCTCTTCTCTCTTTGTGGTAGCCCATGTTTCACTACCATATAACATTGCAGGCAGAACTGCACTGTTAATGAGGTTGGTGCGGGTGTTCCTGTCCAACCTTCCCTTGAGCACATCCCTTATGCCATTGAACGCCTTCCATCCGGCCCTTACTCTCCGTGAGATCTCCTTTTGATATCCCGGCACATATTTACTTCCTGTCCCAGGTAGACATATTCTCTCACCTCCTCTATTTCATCACTGCCGATCACCATTCGACCTTTGTTTTCATGCGGTTCATCTTGAGACCTACTGCAGAACTTTTGATGTCGAGCTCCGTCAGCATGAGCGGAAAAGACCACCCGGAAGACCTCCGCGACGGTGGAATTACGATTTCAGGAGGACGATTGGGATCACGTGGATGAGAAAGGCGCGATCCAAAGAGGAGTGGACAGCGGGCTGTGACCAGCGGTGTCAAATGGACGCCTGACGTACTGGTCGGTCAAAGTGATCAAAGTGATATATATATATATATATATATATATATATATATATATATGTATGTATGTATAGTTGGTTAATCCAAACATGAAAACACAAAGAGAAAACACAACAACGTGAGGACGTGGAACAAGTATAGTGTTATTGGACGCTCAGGAAAGAAGGGAAGAAGGAAGGTTTAACGTTTCGAGCGGAGCTCTTCGTCAGAAACATAGGAAAAGGAAAGATCCAAAGAAGGGAAGACGGAGGAAAAAAATCGCCAACGGTACACACGCGGTCACATTTTGAGAGAGAGAAGGAGAGAGGGAGACATGGTATGTTAAAGATATTTGAACATTCACCTTATTATTTTGACGGATAGAATACCTCATGATTGTATATTTTTTACATATTAATAGTTGTACAAGTATTTTTTTACGAGTTAAGATATGTAGGTCTTGGGTAATGGGAAGAGAACTCTAGTCAAAAACCTCGTAGCAGTAAACACGCTTAAAAACATATTCGTCTGAAAAAACATCATTAAATCGAAAAAAATTGCAGGAGTGGGCACCTTTGTAAATAAAGACATTCACACCTTACCAAAAATAAAAGTCGAAAGTGTAAATTTTAAACAAATGTACATGGTTTGTGAGCATTGATATGAGTCAGCTTCGGAAAAATAATTACTGGGTGCAGCAACTATATTTACCCATTATGTAAACATGATAAGTCGTGCATTTCTGTTGAGAAAAGGCTAAGAGCTATGGTGAAAGCTAAAGGTGGCCATTTTGAATGTAAATATACGTAAAATATTGTTAGTAAACATAACAATCAATTTGTAAACTTCTGTTAAACGAAACTTAAAACTTATTTTATTGTAAAATGAATAACAGGTAAATAAATAAATGAATAGACAAATAACAACCTACGCGGTGAAGGTGTATTATGAAAGACAGTGTTTGCGTCCCCTAGGAATAATTCCAAAGAAAAGAAAGTAATACTGGTCCGTAGTACTAAAAACAAAGCGGGCTTTATGTTTTTAAAAACAGTTACAGAAATATTTGACCGGCGTACGGATCGAAACGACGTGTGCTTCATCAACGAAGAATGAGACCCTTTGTATTTCTTTAGGAGGACTACTGGAAATCGATCAGGGCCTCTGGCTGAGATTGAGCTCATTTCATCAATGGCCGATATTACATCAGTTTCCTCTATTTCGAGGTTATCAATAATTGCGACCGCTTTATGTAGAGCTGTGGTGCCGAAGAACTTATCTGGCATGGCTATTTGCAAGTGTCCTAACGGAGGTGTGAAAACATTGCTGTATTGCGCATTCTAAGGGTCTGCAGTCGGTGAGCCATTTTTCTCGAGCAGTAACCCTATCTTGTACCGCTCTGAAGCAGACTCTTTTGCAAGTCTATACAATGCTTCTGAGTTTGTCTTTATATTTTTGACACCCTTGACTTCTTTTTCTGCCCTCCTCTTTTCATGGGAGAGTTTGAGTTAATTTTCGATCTCGAGCAATGTCTGTTTGAGATAGGACCCTTTGCTATCCTTTAGGGGCCCATTTAGACGGTTTGAGAGCTTTGCTTATTGTCTCATTAAATCTTCCTATCCATGGGGATTATATTTTTCCGTTGGTTTAACATTCTCTCTGGAGAAAACTGAATTCGTATGCCATGCATAATTCTCATAAAATGCTACTCTATGTAAATATCGTACGTAGTGAGACTGGTAGACCAGTTTCGTTCCATGATCTCTTTCTGAATACATACCCTTCCAATCTGCTTTATGAAAGTTCAGGCTTGGGAGGAATTGGGTGCTTCTAGTACTGTGCGTGTCTGCAATTTTTATGTAGCTCACACATTGTTAGTTCTATTAAGATATGGTCCGAGACAATCGTCGATGTCACATTATGGATAAGCGCCGTATTATTTGTGAAGCAGAGGTCCAGGACATTTTTACCCCCTTTTTTTTACCCTTTTTTTCCGTCCAAATGATTTTGAAGACTGCAGAATAAATGATAATCAGGATGAGGCAATGTCCAGCGAATATGGTGCGTGGGGCATCATTTTCCATTCAAACTGATCTAGATTTTGGAATGTCATCCTCGCTGTATGTGCCGAGCATTATCCTGATGAAGAACACTTTTCGTCTTGAAACGAAAGATGATCGTTTTTCTTCTAGCGCTGACTTAAACCGCTCAAGCTCCATGAAGAGCATGTTTATGAAGGCCAACAGAGATTCTACGTGTCTCTCTCTCCATAATACATACATATATACAGAGACACTAGCACACATTCTCTTACACATAATGTGCACGCGGGTACACACACACGCACGCACACACACATCCGATTTCAGAAGTACTGTTTGATATTTCCTTTGTATTCTTTTCCAGGTGTAATCAAAGGCGAAGAGTTCTTTCGAAGGAGATCAATCTACTGTAAATTCGTCAGTTCGCTTTGTTTCACGGCCTGTGTCTGCGCCATCCTCAATTTATCCATGGCAACTATCAACAGGTATATTTTCGTTTGTCACAATCAAATGTGTGGGAAGGTGTTCAATCGACGAAATTCCCTATCAACCATCTTTTTGGTGTGGCTAGTTTCCTTCCTGTTGGAATCGGGCAATATATTCGGCTTGGGTGGTCACGAATACGACTTTAAACAACATGCGTGTGTTTGGAACAGGGTGGCCAACCACGCTTATACTTTGTACATAACGCTTGTACTTATCATGTCACCGCTTTTGTCAGTCGGTGTTCTCAACCTGTTGATCCTACGAAAGATACAGAAGACTAAAATGGATATATGTAAACTTAGCGATAGCAACCAGATCCGAGGAAAGAAATCTTGGTTGGCTGAAACTCTCCGAACATCCCGAACGATTTTCCTTCTCTTTACGGTTTTTATGTTTTGCTGGTGTCCATATGTGTTTGTTATCGCATGCGATCCAAAGGATGAACTACAGGAAGAAGTGTATCTATTCGTGGCCCTTCTGGTGCATTCACATTCCAGTTCAGGGTTCTTAGTGTACTGGATCGGCAGCAAAGAGTTCGTTAAAGCAGTCAAGAGGCTGCTCAACATATCGTGCCAAGAATCCAAATCGAATCAAAGAGTAAAAATTTATGGTATAAATAGTAACACTACCAACAGGAATTTCGACAACCTCGTTTCATTGCGACTAAGTAAGCAAACCAGCAGAACATCAATGACAAGCAATGTGAACACGAGCTTCGACATGAACAATAAAACTCATCAGCAGAGGGCGGCAAATTTGGAGGAAGGGTTTAATCGATTTTATCAACCCCAGATAGATGAAAGAGAAAGTTGACCTCGGCGCTATTTGAAGTTAGAATGTAAAGGGCATTAACCAAACAACGCAATGCCTTTTGGTCCACGTTCTACCGATTCTGGCTGAATTTTCAAATGGTTTCTTTATTTAAAAAAACAATTTACCTCTCAGCCAACCGACCGACCAACCAACCAACCAGTCAAGCAACCAAGCAACCAAGCAGCCAAGCAACCAACCAATCAACCAACCCACTGGTTGATTGCGAAAGCTGCATTGGTTACAAACGTATACATATCAATCAGAAACCTCAATATTGGGTTGGTGCATAATTATTGCGGCTTTTTTCAACAACCTTTATTCAATAAAAACAATAACAATATTTAACAAAAACATCTTTAAATGCCGGTCTGACCATCTGCCAAGCAAAAGGGAAGCAGTAATTGAAGTAGATGGTGAATATGCTCCGGAATAATCATTTAAAGGTGTTTTTGTTAAATGTTGTTATTGTTTTTGTTGAATAAATTTGTTGAAGAAAAGCCGCAATAATTATGCACCAACCCAATATTTCATTATGGAGACGACATGTTTTTCTTTATGTATGTTTATCCACCTATTATACACATATTCAGTAAACAAATTTATTTTTTGTTTGAATATGTTCTACATCTTAAATATAAACACCCTACCTCTCTCTCTCTTTGTCTCTCCCCCTCTTCACACATACACATACACAGACATATATTTATATGTGTATTTGCTCACCTTTCTCCAAAACTCATAATTGATGTAATGCTTTAAGCATCTCTTACACGCATGTCTACTTTCATTTTCATGTATCTATCGTCATCCCTTTTGCTCCTTCACTTCTGAATCGCGTTCTTCTCATCTGTCTTTTCTGTTCGCCATTGAAAGTTTTGCTGCTTCTAGTTTTCTCTCTTTCTGTCTGTCTGTCTACCTATCTGTCTCTCTCTCTCTTCTCTCTCTCTCTTTCCATTCATATCTGTTTCTTTATTGCCCACAAGGGGTTAAACATAGAGGGGACAAACAAGGACAAGCAAACGAATTAAGTCGATTAGATCGACCCCAGTGCGCAACTGGTACTTAATTTATCGACCCCGAAAGGATGAAAGGCAAAGTCGACCTCGGCTGAATTTGAACTCAGAACGTAACGGCAGACGAAATACGGCTACGCATTTCGCCCGGCGTGCTAACGGTTCTGCCAGCTCGCCGCCTTCTTCCCATTCATATCTTCTTTCTTTACTTCCTCTCATTTCCATTACCAAATTCTTTTACTTTCATTCTACCTTTCCTTTTGTCTCGTACTTTTTCTTTCTTTTCTCTCTTATTCGTCAGTTTGTATTTTCGCTGACATTTACCTCTCTCATTGTCTCTTCATTCTCTCCGTCTCATTCACTCTACGACTACCTCTACCCTCCCTCACCGGACTCTCCCTCTCTTTACTTCATTCGTTGAATTTCTTCCCCACTCGCTTTCTATATCTCACTCTCTATCTCATTTTCTTTCATTTTTCATATCGAAGCGCCAGTTCTTGCATTTGCAAAACCATGCAAATCTTTTATTTTGCAATTGTATTTCAATTCAAAATTACATTTCTTCAATTCTCTCACATTTGAATATTTATTAGTTTGTAACAGATCATTCATAAAAAGGGAGGACTATTGTTGGTCGTGACCACAATTTGAATTCATATCCCCCAAAACTGACTTCCTGCTTGAATTATTCAATATCAACTGATGTACCATTTTCAATAACTGTCAGCTACTGGAAGTCGAATTTTGTGGGTGGAAGTTCAAATTTCGGTCATAACTATTTAGTTCTTTCTTATTACAACTGATGTGATGTTCCGATCACTAAAGCCAAGTTTAAGATTTCCCACACTTACAACATCCAAACGTGAGCTTTGAGGGCAGAAACAGCCGAGCAACGACAAGAAAGATTACAGGCTATTACTGCATAGAATACATCTTACAAAAGACTTGAGATTTACAGTGAACGTGAAGCACGCCATGAATACCAGTAATACCGCATGAATGACAGGCCACCTTCAGCAGAATGCCCACAGACAGACAGCACATAAACACCACGAAAGCTAACAGCAGTATCAAGCAAGACAAAAGTAAAGACTCGATTTCAGTAATACTGACATGAGCAGCTGAAGAGAAGTACCTCGAGTAATGATGACGCGTGTGTATTACTTTACACCTGTATCGATTAACCAGTGTTTCTTTATTCCTTTTATCTTTCAACTGACTGTTGTCACAACTTCCATTTCCATTTCTTTCCCTTTCTCTCTGTCTTGCCTCCCCTTTTCTGGCGTTTCTGCCACGGCAATAATACTGGACAACGTTTTCAATTTTCACTTGCAAAACTCATGAGATTTTCAAAGGGCTTTCGCTTGTCCCCAATAGTGTTACTACGAAAATTTATACCAACCTTGGTTGTGCAATGGCACATAACTAATAGTGAAACGTATATTGCTTTATGTCATCAACGCTTCTGTTCTCGCTAAGTGCACCAAAGCAGAATATGCAGTTTTACTCAAGATTCCACTCATAACAACAAATATCTCCTTTCGATTTAAAAGACTTGAATTCTTTAATTCCCAGAACACTTAAGCTTTGCCATGCCAATCAATAAACTTCAAGGACAACCATTGACAATTTCTGGTCTGCATCAGAAATACTGCTTTATTTATGGCTAATTTGTAATAGGCTGCTCAAAGGTTGGAAGCCCATAATCTCTTCTTTGATGCCCGTGATAGAAAATCCATAAACACTGAGAATTTTGGGGATATGACAATGCTCAGAATGGTCAAAGCTACGATAGGTACATTATAGAAACTTGGGCTCATCGCAATTCTTATAATATATACTGCGTGTAATGCAGTTCCACTATTTGGATTAATGGGTTTCCTCCGAGCATTTCCATAGGTTATAAGAGTGTTTGTTATTTCTGTGGCTGTTTTACTTCTTGGAAATATAAGAATTAGTATTTCTAGAATAAAATATATTATCATCAAAAAGCGTCATTATTGAAATAAAACTACATTCACATTTGCTTAGTCACGTGTTCTTATTTAATATGGCTGAATTAGATATGGTATTTATATAATTTCATTAATGCTATATATTTTGATATTGGTTTCGAATTTTGGCACAAGGCCAGCAAGTTCGGAGAAGGGTTGCTAGTCGATTACATCGACTCCACTGTTCAACTGTTACATATTTTATCAACGCTGAAAGTATGAAAAGCAAAATCGACCTCGGCGGAATTTGAACTCAACTCAGAACGTAAAGACTGACGAAATGCCACTAAGTATTGGACATCCATCTGAAGCATATTAGACACTAGAATGCTGTACATGTATTGGCAAATGATTTCATTTCTTACTCGTCAGACAACTTTTCAAGAGGAATTTAGTATTATTCTGTTAAATCGAATATGCCTTAAAACAGGGCAACGTCGGGTATTCTGTCACACACACACACACACACACACACACACACACACACACACACACACACACGGTGAAAGAACATGGATAAATGGTTAGGGTTCTTGGCTCGTGATCGTAACGTTGTGTCTTTGGAAATTTAAATTCGAGTTGTTAGATATGAAAAATATGTAAAATATTAAGACAGTTGACGAAAGATATCTATAATAAAATTGTAATTGATAAATATAAATTTTTTATTAAAACAAAACACGCAGGTGAAGTAAATCTCGTGGTGTGAAGAATCAAGACAACAATCGGGTGAAACCCAACTCAGCGTGCGGTTGGCATGGTAACAAGCTGTTAATGATTCGCTGTCAGTTGATTGGCTAAAATTACCCAAATTTCCCAACTTTAATTCCGAATAACATCAGATTCCTTAATTTACGAGATAAAGTAATTGGTTGGTCGTAATCAAAACTCAGAGTTGCATCGCTACACCAAAATTGAAAGCAATTTGAGCAAAATTAAAGTGGGGTCATTTTGCGAATGAAAAAGACTAGATCGTTGAGTTCAAAGTGTTGGAAAATGAGAGAAAGGGTCTCTATTGTCTAAAGATAGTCTTTGTTCAATAAATACTTTTTAGCCACTCCCTTGGAAGGAACACACACAAATTTGTTTTAGACAAGAGACACCCCTTCTCTCACTCTCTAACACTCTGAACTCTACACCAAACTATATTTAAAGAAGACTTCAACGAAAAATCTCCGGACATGTTCTTGACGCTCTGACGGAAGATAAACTGCTTTTGATTCAAATTTTTATAAATTTTTGATAAGATACATCGAAACCGGTAATATCTTATTTATATAATTTGATAATTTTTTTTATTAAATTCCCTCTTAAATTGAAATGTCTTAGACCTACTTCTGTGTTATTTTCACCTCCATCTTTTATATATAAAAACTTGATTTGTATAGATCTTTCATCTTTTTTCACCTAATATATATATACGCGCAGGAGTGGCTGTGTGGTAAGTAGCTTGCTTACCAACCACATGGTTCCGGGTTCAGTCCCACTGCGTGGCATCTTGGGCAAGTGTCTTCTACTATAGCCTCGGGCCGACCAAAGCCTTGTGAGTGGATTTGGTAGACGGAAACTGAAAGAAGCCCGTCGTATATATGTATATATATGTATGATTCCAGACACAGGCACACTTGTGAGGCGTCCCTCAACGATCACCGGGTGCCTGGAACCGGCCATTGTCAAGAAATCTGGAAAAACCAAATCTTCAGTCGATTGGGCCCATATGGTCAAAATTGCTTTTGACCCGACCCAATCGACCGCAGGCAGTATATTTACATTCAAGAGCCTGGCAGGGCCCCCACCAAGGCCTCGACGGTAGAATCTTCTATCCATTCAGCCTCTATAACGGGCGGTAGCCCACACACCCAGGCTCTTGTCAATTTACGCCCACCGTAAGTGGGGAGAAACAAAAATCTTCCTCCCATCTATATGTTGGCTCGCAAATTTCTGAGCTTCCGTAGGGGTGTCGAAAAGCACGCACACCGTTGTGTACTTTGCACCCCTGCGGATGAAGCTATAAGTTGGCACAAATCCCGCCAACTCTTCTTCAATTTCCCTCTGAGGGAATACACAAATGGTGCCGCGGTCCTTGCAATAGGTCCGCAACAACACCGTTCTCTCATCATAGTTTTTTAACCACTCCTTGGAGGCCACAATTCGCCACTCTAGGGCTTTCTTACATTTGGTTGCCATTAATAATATAAACTAAAATATAAAAGTCCACAACAAAATTAAAAATGTTCAAATAAAAGTCTCTAATGCAAACACAAAAAGAGCAGAAAGACAGACAAGAGAAAAAGAACGAAGACAGTTCAAATGACAACAAAATTCAACTTTGTAGCACAGTTACAAATTCCTTGCAGCACAAAATTCCTGGTTGTACTCCAAATGGTAAAATTTTGGTTGTACTCCAATTGGTAAAATCCACGAAGTGCACACAGTCACATAAAATCATAAATTCTCACTAAAAAGTGAGACCACTGGCAACAAATGGCAAACAAATGTCTGAAACCCAGTGGAGACTCTTGTTCGAAAAAATATTAACCATACGGACAACGGACTTCACTAAACACCCCAAAAAACAAATGCTTTACATGTGGTCATGCTTCAAATGTTCAATTTTTCACGTACGACGTGACTTTCACCACGACGAAAAACAACGCGACAACTTGGTAGCAGTAAGCAAGCTACTTACCAGACAGCCACTCCTGCGCCTATATATATATATATAGGAGTGGCTGTGTGGTAAGTAGCTTGCTAACCAACCACATGGGTCCGGGTTCAGTCCCACTGCGTGGCATCTTGGGCAAGTATCTTCTGCTATAGCCCCGGGCCGACCAATGCCTTGTGAGTGGATTTGGTAGACGGAAACTGAAAGAAGCCTGTCGTATATATGTATATATATATATATATGTATGTGTTTGTGTGTTTGTGTGTTTGTGTTTGTCCCCCTAGCATTGCTTGACAACAGATGCTGGTGTGTTTACGTCCCCGTCACCTAGCGGTTCGGCAAAAGAGACCGATAGAATAAGTACTGGGCTTACAAAGAATAAGTCCCGGGGTCGATTTGCTCGACTAAAGGCGGTGCTCCAGCATGGCCGCAGTCAAATGACTGAAACAAGTAAAAGAGTAAAAGAGTATATATATATATATAAACTTAAATAAGGGCGAAAAATCTAGCATAATGTATGTCCACTTAGTGGTCATCCCTCTCATATACATATATAGGTGCAGAGGGTGTTGATAAGTTCCTGTCTCAAAGGGTGTCGCGAAAGGCCTTGTTGGAGACCGAACTTTCCAAGTTCTGTTGCAAGGCTTAGAAAAAGTGAAGGACCTCTGCAATAAGTGTGTGAATCTGAGAGGCGAATATATTGAATAAAATCATTATTAACTAATCCTCTTGTATTTTCTTTTACCGAAAGCCAGGAATTTTTCAGCCCCCCCCCACCCTCATAAATATTAAAAGATGTTTCCGTCAAAGAAACCCACTCAGGAGCCTGAAGCAACAGTAGAAGACTCTTGAACAAAGTGCCTCTTAGGGAAACTGAAACCGGAACCTTGTGGTTAGGAAGCAAATTTCTTACCGAACAACCACACCCGCGCCCTTATGTGTGTGCGTGTGTGTGTGTGTGTATGTGTGTGTGCGTGCGTATGTGCACAAGAGTAGGTCATTCATTCACTTATACGTTTTGAATTTGAGCCGGAACCTGAGCTTGCCATCCTGGGAGCTAATTGTTTTCAAATCGAATCTTCGAGTTTCACTCGTAATTAGCACGATCAATTTACAGAAACCTTTACAATTAAACGTTTGCTTTGAAAACAAACTATCATTTTTCCTTGAAAATTCTTTACCATTCATAGATTTATTTCTCTGTTCATTCATCTCAAATTTCCTCGTCCACCATTTAAGAAGCTCCACAATTCCTATTGTATTTATCAAGAGATCTCAACCTCTTATCCACCACATGTTCCTGTCAAACCATCGTTGATTTATCGATATCACATTCAGACAAATATTGGTAAGACTTTCTGGGTTTCTCAATAGGAGAAATAAGCCATATTAAATCTCTGAGCGAGATGTAAACAGTAGCTAGTAAACACCAGCTAGAGATGAAAACTCACCCCTCTCGCATAATACTTTATGCTTTTTCCAGCGACGAACCGTCGCTGATCTCGAAAAAGGAGAAAAAAAGCAATAATAAATCTCTGAGCGAAGTGTAAACAGTAGCAGTACAGAATCGTAACATACAAATGCCAACCAAGTGTGGCGTCCTATAAAGGACAGTGCTACTGACGTTTATAGCCCCAGGAAGACATCTCTTCCAGTTGGCTAACGACACATTCTGTGTCCGATTAGTATTTGTGAGGGGAGGTAATCGCTTCCATCCCTAGCCTTACATGATATACACGGACTCGAGTTTCTGAGTCGTTAATCGTTCACAGCGTGTGTTAGTATATAGTAGTGTATTAGTATAAAGCATATAGTATTTTGCGAGTGGGTCGAATTTACATCACTAGCTGGTGATTAACACACGCTGAGGACGGGTAACCACCCAGAAACTCGAGTCCGTATGTACCACGTAAGGCTAGGGGTGGGAGCGATGACCTCCCCTCGTAAATACTAATCGGACACAGAATGTGTGTCGTTAGTCAGCTGGAGGGGATGTCTTCCTGGGGCTATAAACGCCGGTAGGATTGTCCCGTATAGGACGCCAATGTCCCGTAGTTGAGAGCAGTAGTCTAGGCGGTTGAGTGCATATGTCCTCCATAGAACCAGCATAGTTTGCTGGTCCCTTGCTCTGATGTGTTATACACACACACACACATACATATATATATATATATCGTTCTTCTCAGGGATGCACCGTTTCAGAGCCTTCTGGGGCTATACACTTTCATAACCACATAAACTTGCATATGTATATAAATATTTCTGGGTTGTATTTGTCAGGCAAATGAACTGATCTATGATCGTGTGCTGAAACTAAAAGAATTTCAGCGTGGAAGACACATATTAGACATTCGTAAACACACAAAGACTCTTAACTTCACTTAAACGTTTATTCTTTGCTATCAAAATTTTCGTCACACCAACTGCAACCTGGTCCCTGATCGAATTCCACAGCTTCTATGTCTGACTGTCTGTCTGTTTAGCTGTCTGTCTATCTATCTATCTATCTATCTATCTATCTATCTATCTATCTATCTATCTATCTATCTATCTATCTATCTATCTATCTATCTATCTCTCTGGTCAATCTCTCATCAACTTCTTCAAGTATCACTTGAAGAGGAAAGTGAGAGTAGAGAGGCAAGTTTTGTCTAGTGAATGTTTTAAAAAAAGATGGGTGAATGTAGCAGGGATGGCACGTATGAATGACGAAGCCACCTTGACTATGATTCTATGAACCGTAAAAATTAATACAGAGAGTTGCTTATTTGCAAAAAAAAAAAAGAAATATAACATGTGACTTCATTGACCGAGGTTACCGTGGTCTTTTCCGTAGGCTTTTCTTTCCACGGGTAAACCTCACCTGTTCTCCCCTTTACACTTCATATTGACATTTCTGTGATAACGATCCCTATTGATCAAATTTTTTCCTCCCCACTTTAAAAAAAAAAAAAATTTTATCCCCCCCCTTTCCATCCATCCATCCATCCATCCATTCATCCATCCGTCCGTCCGTCCGTCTGCCCGCCCATCCATCCATCCATCCATCCGTCCGTCCATCCATCCATCCATCCATCCATCCATCCATCCATCCAGCCGTCCGTCCGTCCGTCCGTCCGTCTGCCCGCCCATCCATCCATCCATCCATCCATCCATCCATCCGTCCGTCCGTCCGTCCGTCCGTCCGTCTGCCCGCCCATCCATCCATCCATCCATCCATCCGTCCGTCCATCCATCCATCCATCCATCCATCTATCCATCCATCCGTCCGTCCGTCCGTCTGCCCGCCCATCCATCCATCCATCCATCCGTCCGTCCATCCATCCATCCATCCATCCAGCCGTTCGTCTGTCCGTCCGTCCATCCAATCATCCGTCCATCCATCCATCCATCCATCCATCCGTCCGTCCGTCCGTCCGTCCATCCGTCCGTCCATCCATCCAGCCGTTCGTCTGTCCGTCCGTCCGTCCGTCCGTCCGTCCGTCCATCCGTCCGTCCGTCCGTCCGTCCATCCATCCATCCATCCATCCATCCATCCGTCGTGCTAACGATTCTTTTCTACTCTAGGCACTAGGTCCGAAATTGCTGGGGAGGAAGCCAATCGATTAGATCAACCCCAGTAATTGGTACTTAATTTATCGATCCCGAAAGGATAAAAGGCGAAGTCGGCATCGGCGGAATTTGAACTCAAGCATTTCACCCGCCGTGCTAACGATTCTGCCAGCTCACCGCTCTGCTACTGTATGGAAGCACTCCGTCGGTTACGACGACGAGGGTTCCGGTTGATCCGAATCAACGGAACTGCTTGATCGTGAAATTAACGTGTAAGTGGGTGAGCACTCCACAGACACGTGTACCCTTAACGTAGTTCTCGGGGATATTCAGCGTGACACAGAGAGTGACAAGGCCGGCCCTTTGAAATACAGCTACAACAGAAACAGGAAGTAAGAGTGAGAGAAAGTTGTGGTGAAAGAGTACAGCAGGGATCACCACCATCCCGTGCCGGAGCCTCGTGGATCTTTTAGGTGTTTTCGCTCAATAAACACTCACAACGCCCGGTCTGGGAATCGAAACTGCGATCCTATGACCGCGAGTCCGCTGCCCTAACCACTGGGCCATTGCGCCTCCACGCTCTGCTACTACTTATTGGCTGTAAATAAGATTGTTCAGTAAACATAAGTTTATGATCTATGAGTGGTGCTTGACAGAGATGGTAATTTAGATGACTGTAATGAGATATACGTGGAAACACCCACAAACAAACAAACACACACACACACACACACACACACACACGCACACACGCTTATGTATGTTTGTGCGTGTGTGTGCAAGGTGTGATGAATAATTGTAAAGAAAACAAAACAGAGCAAAACGAGGCAACAAAGCGGGAATAAAAATGACGTAATCTCATAAGCGACTTCCACGCACGTTCAACTCAGTTAAATCCACTATATAATTTAACCAGGCCATTCAAATGTTTTCTTTCAGCCCAAACACGACGCTTCCCGTGAAGTCACGCATGGGCTGCATACTGACGTCATCAAAACTCCAATCTCTGTGCCACCCTTCGTTCCCTGTATAGTAAACCTCAACGAGTTCTTAGTCATTCCTGAATCATGTATTCATAAATGGAATAGTAGATTCTTTAATTTTTTCTTTTGTGTCCTCGCTTGTACGATATCCAGTTTCATCGCTGTTTTAAACTGGACGTCATACAACTGAGGACTGCTAACAAAATGATTAATGAAAATATTATTCCATTTATCAATACACATGTCCTAGGAGTGATCAACATTTTTCACTATATAGAAATAAACCTATCAATACTTCTACAAAATGAAAAGCTTGGTTGGTGAAAACATACGAAACGGCGAACGTCAACCAAAAATTCTTACAAACAATCCAGAATTCTCCACGAAGGACTGCTGAGATAACATGCGGAAGACGTAATAACAACTTCAAATATTTGGACAATGGCTCCCATATAAGATTTAAAAGTGGGTTATCCTTCTAAGCAAATGCAGATATGAACTGCAAGACACAGAATCTCATATATTGCATAGCGTTCTCCAATCGCAATGAAAATTATATTGGCGAAACCAACAATTCCCTTTGCCAACGTGCAAGAATCCACAGACAACACATCAGATATAAACACTTCCGTAAAATTTCACTGAGTTAACATCTCGAAATGTGCGGAAACAGAAGATCCAAGATCTTTACCTTCTTCAAATGCCCGTCAATGACCTAAAGTACAAGAAGGCAATGGAATTACATTTTATCAAAACATTCTTACCTAACTAAACGGATAACAGAAGAAAAAATAAAGGTTGTTTGCCAACATAACATGGCAGTCCTGGTTTAGGACGAATGTTGCTATATTTTAGCCCCAGGGGACATCTTCTCCAGCTCGCTATACGACATGATCTTTGTCCTTATATTTTCGAACAAGGGAATCTATCACACCCACTCAGCTCAAAACAATATCTGTGTATCGCGATTTCTGGGTTATTTCCCTTCATCAACACAGAATAATTGTTCGGCTAACGATTCTGCCAGCTCGCCGTATGTATGTATATATGTGTGTGTGTGTGTGTGTGTGTGTGTGTGTGTGTGTGAGTATGTATATGTATGCGTGTGTGTGGGCGTGTGTGTCTATATGCATGCATTTATGTGACATAATCCACGTAGTTTCCATATTCTAATTTCCACATACTACTAATTGCTCAACCGAACTCTATGACAAGATATGGCAGAACTGCCCAAAGTGCCGCTCAGTGAATCTAGCTGATACGCACCATGATTTTTTTTCTTAATTTGGAGTTTCCACAGCACAAATTATAAAGCTGAGTGAAGGTGCTTCAACTTATTTCGCAAGGGACAGAAAATTTGGGTTTTTCCCCCTACCTCTCTCTAGTAATTTGTAAATGAATAATTTTAATTTACATACTTAAGTATAATGTAGCCGACACATTTAAGCTTTGGTGAAGGCACGTAGCCTAGTAGGTAGGTGTGTTGCAATCACGATCTTGAGATCCTGGTATTGAATTTCAGGCCGGATGGGTGTTGTGTGCTTGGACAAAATATTTCATTTCACATTGCTTCTGTCCACTCAGCTGTAAATAGGTCACTCTGCGCTGGACCAGCTTTCTGGTTAGAGGTAACGTTGGCCCGCTCGCCTAACCTGCGGGTTGGCACCATTCAAAAGAGCTAAAACGATGCAAAAGGCATTGTGACCAGCGATGTATAACAGCGTCCGACAGTCTGGTCGATCACGTGATCACGTGAATTAAGCTTAGATTCAATCAGACTTATACTTTCAGAAACAGTCACAGAGCACCTCACATTTCGTTATTAATACACATATACATACATACGGCGAACTGGCAGAAACGTTAGCATGCTGGGCGAAATGCTTAGCGGTATTTCGTCTGCGGTTACGTTCTGAGTTCAAATTCCGCCGAGGTCGACTTTGCCTTTCATCCTTTCGGGGTCGATTAAATAAGTACCATTTACGCACTGGGGTCGATATAATCGACTTAATCCGTTTGTCTGTCCTTGTTTGTCCCCTCTGTGTTTAGCCCCTTGTGGGTAGTAAAGAAATAGGTATTTTGTTCATTGCTATGTTCTGTGTTCAAATTCTGCTGAGGTCGACTTTGCATTTCATCCTTTAGGGGGTCGATTAAATAAGTACCATTTACGCACTGGGGTCGATATAATCGACTTAATCCGTTTGTCTGTCCTTGTTCGTCCCCTCTGTGTTTAGCCCCTTGTGGGCAATAAAGAAATAGGTATTTTGTCCATTGCTATGTTCTGAGTTCAAATTCTGTCGAGGTTGACTTTGCCTTTCATTCTTTCGGGATCGATTAAATAAGTACCATTTACGCACTGGGGTCGATATAATCGACTTAATCCGTTTGTCTGTCCTTGTTTATCCCCTCTGTGTTTAGCCCCTTGTGGGTAGTAAAGAAATAGGTATTTTGTTCATTGCTATGTTCTGAGTTCAAATTCTGTCGAGGTGACTTTGCCTTTCATTCTTTCGGGATCGATAATTAAGTCCCAGTTGCGTACTGGGGTCGAGCTAATCGACTGGTCCCCACCCCCAAATTTTCAGACCTTGTGCCTATAGTAGAAAGGCTTAATATACGTATTGTTTAGGCGTGGCTGTGTGGTAAGAAGTTTGCTTCTCAACCACATGATTCCGGGTTCAGTCTCACACTATGGTACTTTGGGCAAGTGTCCGCTAAAATAGCCCCCCACCGACCAAAGCCTTGAGTGGATTTGGTAGACGGAAACTGTGTGTGTGTATGCGTGCGTGCGTGCGTGTATTTGTGTTTGTGTTTGACCCCCACCACTGCTTGACAACCGGTGGTGGTTTGTTTACGTTCCTGTAATTTAGCGTTTTGGCAAAAGGGATAGAATATGTACAAGGCTTGAAAGAAACAACCCAATATTTTAGGACTCTATATCGGTTCGAAAATGACACGAGTCCGTGAAATTGAGAAGCCGCAACAATGACGATATATGCACCTTGTGGTTACTTCTGGGGCGATTTCGTTCCATCACTCTGAAGTATACTGTTCTTTTTGTTTTTAACACAATACATTTCTAAAAGGATTTTTTCTAGACGAAAAGCTCAACTTTTACGACTCATCATTAAGTTTGTCACATTTTACTATACAGCTGTTTCTATTGCATAATTCGCAAAGTAAATTGCATAAATATTCGTAGGAAAGACTATAAAACTGTTTAAAGACGATATAAATTGGGACAGAAGAAAGAAAATCAACCGTAATTGGTTGAGCCCTACAGAGTTTTTATGGCTGCGTTATATTTTAGATTTCATTACCATTTACACAGCAGTGGAGTTGCAGGTCATGTGGTATGCACGGCTAAATACCATGTTGTATTAAGTTATTATTTGCAGGGTTTCAGAACCAGAAGAGTGGGATTTAATTCAGAACGGAAAGACACAGAAGAAAATGTTAAAAAGTTTATATTATTTCAAATATGGCCTCGTACCAACATTAGAAATGGAAATCTACACTAATACATCAAATAAAAGAAGGCATTGAGAGATCGCGACTCCAGTATTATGGACATGTGATTAGAAAGACGCAGGAAAGACTCGCAAGATACCTAAGAGAAAAACCAAGAACGAGACGACTGGATAATATTGATAGTCTGAGCTGGTCATGGTTGGAAATCCAGTTGGAAAGCGTAATGGATGGTTGCTTCTGAAGGACGCTATGAAGAAGGTGCTTGAAGAGTCTATGCCATTGACCCTCTCAGGAAAGGTGGGTAGATAGGATGGATGAATGGATGGAATACGAATTATTATAACATCAAAGGCGGCGAGGTTGCAGAAACGTTAGCACGCCGGGGGAAATGCTTACTGGTATTTCGTCTTTCGTTACGTTCTGAGTTCAAATTCCGCCGAGGTCGACTTTGCCTTTCATCCCCTCGGGGTCGATAAATTAAGTACTAGTTACGCACTGGGGTCGATATAATCGACTTAATCCGTTTGTCTGTCCTTGTTTATCCCCTCTGTGTTTAGCCCCTTGTGTGCAGTAAAGAAATAGGTATTTCGTCTGCCGCTACGTTCTGAGTTCAAATTCCGCCGAGGTCGACTTACCCTTTCATCCTTTTGGGGTCGATAAATTAAATACCACTCAAGTACTGCAGTCGATAAAATAGACTTTCCTTGTCCCCCAAAATTTCAGGCCTTGTGCCCAGAGTAGAACGGATTGTTATCATAACATCAATTCAATCTCTGTAAGGTAGGAAGTTTACAGTACGGCCAACTGTCACACATCGACGGATATGACTTGGTAACAGGTGCCACGATTCCGCCAATTATTTTAAGTGCTTATGTAGGCAACTCGCAGAGAACCGGACAAATATCGCAAGGAATTCTTTACAGTTCCGCCCACCAGTGCACCGCACTGAATTCGTTCTTGTTCTTTTTTTTAAACAACCTCGAAAGGATGAAAGGCAAAGTTTGACCTCAGGAGATTTGAAGAGTGAGTAGAGTTAGTGAAAACTTAATAGAGTGACGAATAGTAAGGTGGTTGGAATAAACTTTACATACATACGTGCATTCGTCCTGTGTAATGTCCAATAGTGGTCCTCCTAAGTGAATAACTTTTAAAAGAAAGCATTCGATGAATGATGTACAATAATTAACGACACCTAAGGTGGCGGGCCGGCAGAATCGCTAGTATGACGGGTGAAATGCTTAGCGCATTTCGTTCATCTTCACGTTCTGAGTTCAAATCAAGTACTGGGGTCGATGTAATCAATTTATCTCTATGTCACGCTGGTGAGACCCATATTAGAGTACGGGATTCAAGCCTCTTCTCCTTATCTCCTCAAAGACATACAGCATCTCGAAAGAGTCCAGAAGCTGGCTACCCGCATGGTTCTTGGTCTCAAGAATTTGTCTTATGAAGAAAGGCTGATGACGCTCGACTTTATTCTCTAGAAAAACGACGACGCCGTGGTGATCTCATTCTTGCTCACAACATCATAAGCGGAAGGTGTAACCTCTCGAAAGAGCTGTTCTTCACTCCTGCTCCAGAACGTCGGTTGCGGGGTCACTCCGAAAAGCTCTATCTGCGACGATTTCATCTCAATCGAAGGAGAGGGGCTTTCTCCATCCGGGTTGCGGTTCCGTGGAATAAGCTGCCGGACGAGATAGTGAAGATGCAGACGACCGCTCGGTTCAAAGTCTCCCTTGACCACAAGTGGCCTGAACTCTTTACATGAACACCACCCTGTACATAACTCCATGTCCCCCTACATGGCCTTGCTTTTTGCTTTTTGAGCCAAATAATTAACTAACTAACCAACTAACCATCTCCCTCGAAATTGCTGGCCTCGTGTCAAAATTTGAAGTCAATATTTAACGACACCAAGTTGTATGAATCTACTGCTATTTCGCCTCTCGGAGTCGCTGAAACACTTAGACTTCGTTTTATTTTTTGTTTCATACGTTTAAGCTTGTGGATTGTTTGGATAATTTTGTATGCAGTATGCAGATCATTATATTCCAGTTCATTAAGGCGGCGAGCTGGCAGAGTCGTTAGCACGGCGGGCGAAATGCGTAGCCGTATTTCGTCTGTCGCTACGTTCCGAGTTCAAATTCCGCCGAGGTCGACTTTGCCTTTCATCCTTTCGGGGTCGATTAAATAAGTACCAGTTACGCACTGGGGTCGATGTAATCCGTTTGTTTGTCCTTGTTTGTCCCCTCTGTGTTTAGCCCCACAAAAATATGCTGTTTATGAAAAAACGCATGCGTTTGCGTTTATCCCCTCCTCGCCACCACTACCACATACATACATACGCGGGCGGGCGCACGCACACATTCACACACAAAGGAGTAATCGTATGTCGATCATGGCTTTAAGAAAACACACGTAGACACATAAATACACCCTCACTTATGCATGTTTTCATACTTAGGTATATAGATGTGTGTATATATATATATATATATATATAATATATATATATATATATATAATATATATATATATACATATATGTATATAAATCAATGGAGGATTCAGCAAAATGTGAAAATTATAAACACCTTCGTTATTCTATAATTTTTAATCGTTGGCGATTTTCTTCCTCCGTCTTCCTTTTCTATTGGACATTCCTCTGTTTCCGAAGAAGAAACATTAAACCACCTTTCTTTCCTTCCCTGAGCGTCTGCTAATACCTTACATGCACCACGTCCTCGCCTTGTTGTTTTTCTTTTGTATTTGTTCTTCGTTTATTTTTTTATTTACTATATATATATATTCTTTTTACTCTTTTATTTGTTTCAGTCATTTGACTGCGGCCATGCTGGAGCACCGCCTTTAGTCGAGCAAATCGACCGCAGGACTTATTCTTTGTAAGCTTATAAGTTATTCTATCGTTCTCTTTTGCCGAACTGCTAAGTTACGGGGACGTAAACAAACCAGCATCCGTTGTCAAGCGATGTTGTGGGGACGAACACAGACACACAAACATACACACACACGCACACACACACACACACACATATATATATACATATATACGACGGGCTTCTTTTCAGTTTCCGTCTACCAAATCCACTCAAAAGGGTTTGATCGGGCCGAGGCTATAGTAGAAGACACTTACCCAAGGTGCCAGTGGGACTGAACCCGGAACCATGTGGTTCGTAAGCAAGCTACTTATCACACAGCCACTCCTGCGCCTATATA
Organism: Octopus sinensis; assembly: GCF_006345805.1. Classification (NCBI taxonomy): domain Eukaryota; kingdom Metazoa; phylum Mollusca; class Cephalopoda; order Octopoda; family Octopodidae; genus Octopus; species Octopus sinensis. The sequence goes on along the minus strand of NC_043001.1, from coordinate 108,100,196 downwards.
TATATATATATATAATATCATATTATATTATCTACCTCTCTCTATATAAAATTCTTTGTCTGTCTGTTC
>NC_043001.1:108087627-108097627 GCF_006345805.1 Octopus sinensis | reverse complement strand
AGTAGTGTTCAGTATGTAAAAGGACCATTCAAGGCGTATTCAAAATATTACGTTATATAATTAGGCCTCAGTAAAATAATTTACTTTGCCACATACTGAAATTTTTAGAAATAGCAGCCAAAAAGTTTTTTTAGCCATTTCCACTACTTTAAGAAAAGTCTCCCAGATAGTATTTACTCAAAAGTAACTCACGAAGATATGGAGGGAAAACAGAAAAATATCACATGTACAAAGATTAATTGAGAACGCTCACGTTTCTAGATTAGCCGAATTAAATTCGACATTTCTTTCGTCAGCTCAACATTTCTTAATTTGGATTTGAAAGCACTAAAAAAAATGAACATACCCGTCCGACAAAAATCTCCTCAGACAAACATCTTCAAACTGCCAGTGCCAGCGAATTCAAACAGTACGAGTGAAGATTTATGCTCTTCCCGCTTCCATCCACGTGAGTTAGTTACAGAGTAAACAGATAGTAAAGGTGAGAACCGCAGTAAAAGAACAAGGAGAAAAGAATTGTATTATCAATAATTAAGGGTAAAATCAATTAGTTATTAATTAATTTCACCAAGTAGTGTTCAGTATGTAAAAGGACCATTCAAGGCGTATTCAAAATGTTTGAATTCGCGGAAGCGGGAAGAGCATAAATCTTCACTCGTACTGTTTGAATTCGCTGGCACTGGCAGTTTGAAGATGTTTGTCTGAGGAGATTTTTGTCGGCCGGGTATGTTCATTTTTTTTAGTGCTTCAAATCCAAATTACAGAAATGTTGAGCTGACGAAAGAAATGTCGAATTTAATTCGGCTAATCTAGAAACTGAGCGTTCTCAATTAATCTTGTTACATGTGATATTTTCTGTTTTCCCTCCATATCTACGTGAGTACTTTTGAGTAAATACTATCTGGGAGACTTCTTCTTAAAGTAGTAGAAATGGCTAAAAAACTTTTTGGCTGCTATTTCTAAAAATTTCAGTATGTGGCAAAGTAAATTATTTTACTGAGCCCTAATATAATACGTATTATTATATATATATATTATAATAGGCGCAGGTGTGGCTGTGGGTAAGTAGCTTGCTAAACAACACATGGTTCCGGGTTCAGTCCCCCACTGCGTGGCATCTTGAGCAAGTGTCTTCTGCTATAGCCTCGGGCCCCGACCAAAGCCTTGTGAGGGATTTGGTAGACGGAAACTGAAAGAAAGCTTGTCGTATATATGTATATATTATATATATGTATGTGGGTGTATATGTTTGTGTGGTATATGTTTGTGTGTCTGTGTTTGTCCCTCTAGTTGCTGACAACCGATGCTGGTGTGTTTACGTCCCCATCACTTAGCGTGGCGGGCAAAGAGAATAAGTACTAGGCCTACAAAGAATAAGTCCCGGGGTCGATCTGCTCGACTAAAGGGCGGTGCTCCAGCATGGCCCGCAGTCAAATGACTGAAACAAGTAAAAGAGTAAAAGAGTATGATGATGATGATGATGGCCGTCCACTCGTGATCGAGGAAAACCATTATTGCTGAGCTTCATGAACATTGTGCGCTCTAGGGCTAACTTATATTTTGCATTTGCTGCTCCGTTGGAGACTAACGAGCCCTGCCCTTGACAAGCATACACTACTGCAAACCTTGCAGACCAAGCTGTCCCCATTCACTACAGCAGCAAACAAACATACATACATACATACATACATACATACATACATACATACATACATACATACATACATACATACATACATACATACATACAAAGTCTCCCTTGACCTCAAGTGGCCTGAACTCTTAACATGAACACCACCCTGTACATAACTCCATGTCCCCCTACATGGCCTTGCTTTTTGCTTTTTGAGCCAAAAAATTAACTAACTAACATACATACATACATACATACATTCATACATACATACATAAACATACACAAATCATACCACTGTGTATGTTGTGTGCGCGCACCCACCTTTTCTTAATGCCACCATTGTGGCTGTGTGGTAAGTAGCTTGCTTACGAACCACATGGTTTCGGGTTCAGTCCCACTGCGTGGTACCTTGGGCAAGTGTCTTTTACTATAGCCTCGGGCCGACCAAAGCCTTGTGAATGGATTTGGTAGACGGAAACTGAAAGAAGCCTGTCGTATATATGTGTATATATATGTATGTGTGTGTGTATATGTTTTAGTATCTGTGTTTGTCCCCCCACCAGCGCTTGACAACCGATGCTGGTGTGTTTACGTCCCCGTAACTTAGCGGTTCGGCAAAAGAGACCGATAGAATAAGTACTAGGCTTACAAAGAATAAGTCCTGGGGTCAATTTGCTCGACTAAAGCGGTGCTCCGGCATGACACAGTCAAATGACTGAAAAAAGTAAAAGAGTAAAAGAGTGAAAGTGATATAGTAATCCCTCGCCATATCACGGTTCACTTATCGCGATTCACCTATCGCGGTTTATTATCTAAACTTACGTCGATTCCTCAGTGGTGTTTTTTTGCAATTATAACAAAATAAATATGTACAAATTATAAAAGTTATAATAAAAATATAAAGAATATAGCACTGTTTCTTCTTCGCGGATTTTCACGTATCGCGGGTTTTTTTGGAACGTAGCACTTGCGATAGTCGAGAGAATATTGTATACATAGTTTACTCTTTTACTTGTTTCAGTCATGTGACTGTGGCCATGCTGGAGCACCGCCTTTAGTCGACCAAATCGACGCCAGGACTTATTGTTTGTAGGCCTAGTACTTATTCTATCGGTCTCTTTTGCCGAACCGCTAAGTTACGGGGATGTAAACACACCAGCATCGGTTGTCAAGCGATGGTGGAGGGGGACAAACACAGACACACAAATACGCCGATAATATATAATATAATATATATATATATTATATATATATATATATATATATACACTACTTCTTTCAGTTTCCATCTACTAAATCCACTCACAAAGGCTTTGGTCGGCCCTAGCTATAGTAGAAAACACTTGCCCAAGGTACCACGCAGTGGGACTGAACCCGGAACCATGTGGTTGGTAAGCAAGCTACTTACCACACAGCCTGTAACAATTTCTAATATCAACGCATGACGTTGGTAGTGATATCTGAATAACCATGACGCTATTGCCGCACTGGAAATTCTCTCCGCTAATTATTAAATTGGTTGTTTTTTATGTCCTGAAATGGTTATTGTTGAGACTCGTTTACATTACATGATGCATCGCAGTGACTGCTTAATGCATATTCTTGGTCCGTAGGAGAAACAAAATGTAGTAGTAATTCGTTCAATCCAAGGATTGCCTTTCATTTTTGCGTATGAATTAAAAAATTATATTGGATACTGGTCATTTGAGGTTTGTTCAGTCGACACGAGCTGGGGTCGTTCTGTTTATTTTTAGCATTTGTTTCATAGTGCTTAATGAAATAGTTTTCTAAATTTAATGAACGGGCCTGCGTTAATTATATTTTCCCTCTTTCTCAGGACAGAGGATTATATAAACAGGCTTGTCCGTCCGCCTTATTGTCTGTCCGCAGACAAAATGGAAAAGGCGTTGCCCCAGAGGATAGCCAGGAAGATGCATTGAAACAGTCACTCTGATTCACGGGTCTCGCACTTGCAGATAGTCATTTCCGCCCCGATCGCAGTGAGCTGGGATGTGGTCGAGGATGGGAGAGCCTAGAACGCCTGAAGTCTGCACCGTCTCAGACCCGGCTACAAACCTGTCAGAGAGCTATTGATACTTTGACAGTTTGCCCTTCTTGACCTGACTAGCAGCAGAGCCCGAGCCGGTAGTTCAGAGGTTTCCTGGTTGAGGACGTTTTAGAGTTTAGTGGCTTGTTGGCAAATACATTTTAAAGTTCTGTACTTTTGAAGTATATAATAAATACAAATTTATTAGAGAGTATAAGATGTGTTACTTCAGCTTTTGCTATCATCTATTCTTTATGTAGACTACAGATCGTTGCTATTATGCAAAAATGTCGTAAGTCCAAAACGTTGCTTTTTCAGAAAAGGAAACAATAGTTTCACCATTCCATAGCAAAACCGTTGTACTACACTTTGACAATTTTTGATATCTTGACATTTGAAGCAGCTGGAGATACGATAGTTTGACCAAAAGAACCGGCTGTTGCAAACAAAAATAAATATTAATTTCTTTATTGCCAACATGAAGGGGGGGGGGTAAACATAAAGGGGACAAACAAGGACAGACAAAGGGATTAAGTCGATTATATCGACTCCAGTGCATAACTGGTACTTATCTAATCGATCCAGAAAGTCGATCTCGGCGGAATTTGAACTCAGAACTTAACAGCAGATGAAATACCTATTTCTTTATTACCCACAAGGGGCTTAACACAGAGGGGACAAACAAGGACAGACATAGGTATTAAGTCGATTACATCGACCCCAGTGCGTGACTGGTACTTAATTTATCGACCCCGAAAGGATGAAAGGCAAAGTCGACCTCGGCGGAATTTGAACTCACAACGTAACGCAGACGAAATGCCGCTAGGCATTTCGCCCGACGTGCTAACGATTCTGCCAGCTCGCCGCCCTTAAGCAAAAATAAATATTAAATAAAAAAAAACGTATTTGACCAAAATTGGACATACGACAGTTTAACATAATAGCAAAGGCTTGAATCGGGAATTACAAATTATGTATGGCTTTACTTTTACTACATATAATCTATATGGTATAGTGTTGAATTTGTTGGTGAATGGTTAGGTCTATTTATTTGTTTGTAGGTAAATTATTCACTGCTGCGTCTTTAAAGATCAATATCTTAATGTTAAGTGATTTTATATGGACTCAACGGTCCGATAGATAAATCCAGGAAAGGTTGATTCAAAAGTATAAATACAGAACGAAGAGTTGACTCTATGAAGCAATGTTGATTATAGTAAAAAAGCTTTCTAACATGATATGTAGTTGTTCATCAGAAGCTTGCTTCCCAAACACGTGGTTCCGGTTCAGTCCCACTGCGTGGCACCTTGGGCTAGTGTCTTCTGCTTTAAAACCTCGGGCCGACCAAAGCCCTTGTGAATGGATTGGTAGACTGAAACTAAAGAAGCCTGTCATATGTGTGTGTCTGTGTGTTGTGTTGTGTATATATATATATATATTATATATATATAATATATAATATATAATATATATATATATAATATATAATATAATATATATGTATATATATATATAATATATGTGTGCGTGTGTGGTGTGTGTATGTGTCTTTGTGTCTGTTTTTGTTCTCCCTGTCACCACTTAACAACTGGTATTGGTGCGTTTACGTCCCCGTAATTTAGTAGTTCGGCAAAAGAGACTGATAGAATAAGTACTAGGCTTACAAAGAATAAGTCCTAGGGTCAATTCATTCGACGCAACAAAATTTAAGGTGATGCCCCAGCATGGCCGCAGTCAAATGACTGAAACAAGTAAAAGATAAAAGATGTATCTGCTTTGATTTGCGGTTTTTAGAGAGAGAGAGGGGGGGGAGATGGGGAGAAAGAGAAAGAGAAAGTAGGAGGGTGATAGAGACTGGGTGCAACAGACTGGGAGACCAGTCACTGGCTATCATCAAATTCGCTCACGGGTATCACTGAGAAATCGCTGAGACGTTGCTGATTGAACGACACGTCTAATTTAGGTTGGATGCGCTAATTAATATTCTTTACGAACGCTGCTTCTGTCGCTAATAGCTGAGGTATATAGATATATACATACGGAATGTAATTGTAGAGTATATAAACAGATTGGTTGCTTGTTTCTCCGGAGTCGGTCAAATTGATGAAGACACCTCTGATGAGAGTCCAATTGGACTCGAAAATCGATTAAAGTTTATCATCATTGCTTTTAGTCTACGAAGAAACAGCTAAATTTGCCATGTTTATATAGGTACTATATAAGATGCTCATACACGTATACACACACACTGACACACACATACACGTAAGCATACACGTGTGTATGTATGTTGGCATGAATGTGTTTGACCCCTGCCAACGCTTGACAACCAGTGCTGGTTTGCTTAAGTAACTGTAATGTAGCGGTTCGACTACTTTAGATCGATAAAATAAGTACAATATTTAACCAATTACAACTGGGGGCGATTTGTTCGACCAAATTCTTCAGGTGCTGCTCCAGTATGGTGGCAATTCAATGAGTGAAACAAGCAAAATGTTCAGGATGTAACAATTACATTTCACTTACAGAAAGGTGTTTGCATTATATATACACACACACACACACACACACACACATATATATATATATATATATATATATATATTACTTGTTTCACTCATTTGACTGTGGCCATGCTGCAGCACCGCTTTAATTCGAGCAAATCGACCCCAGGACTTATTCTTGGGATGCCTAGTACTTAGTCTATCGGTCTCTTTTGCCGAACCTCTAAGTTACGGGGACGTAAACACACCACCATCAGTTATCAAGCGATGCCGGGAGGACAAGTATAGACATGCAAACACACACACACACACACACACACACATATATATATACATATATACGACGGGCTTCTTTCAGTTTCCGTCTACCAAATCCACTCGCAAGGCTTTGGTCGGCCCGAGGCTATAGTAGAAGACACTTGCCCAAGGTGCCACGCAGTGGGACTGAACCCGGAACCATGTGGTTGTTAAGCAAGCTACTTACCACACAGCCACTCCTACGCCTATACATACAGGATTATATTATCTAGCGCATTCTTCTTTTTATTAAAAGAAATAGGAGTAATTTGAAGAAGACTTGGCAGCTATTTCTAGTTCATATATTGCTTTCTAATTTTAGCTCAAGGCCAGCAATCTTGAGAGGAAGGGCGAAGATGATTACGCCCTCATACTCCATATAATACAATGCTTAAAATACGTCCCTGAATATCTGTCCAAGTGACCTACATACACAAGTGGTTGTCTGCGCAGCTCGAAAAAAGAATGTTATATTATTAATTCACTCTATAACAGCTCATCCGTTTCGTCCCTCCCTCTTCCTTCAACTCCCACACGCTCTCTTCTCGACATTTCCTTTCCTTTCCTTTGAAACAATATTATTATATCCGGGACATACGATTTATTCCTTCTTTGGTCGTAACTGACTGTGACACAGTTTAACTGCCTGGACGCTCTTCCGTTCCGTTCTCGTATGGTTCTCTGTCTTCCAAACTCTGTTCAAGGCTCGATAGAGGAGCCGTGTGTGGGATTTCCGTACCGTTTTTCCACTAAGCAATAAAGGCCCACACACACACACACGCACACACTCGCGCGCGCGCGCGCAGACGCACAAACCACATATGCGCAGACATAGTTCTCAACCAATCGTTCTGAGTTCAGTCCCACTGCTTGGCATCTTGGGCAAGCGTTTTCTACTATAGTCAGGAAGCCTTGTGAGTTGATTTGGTCGATAGAAATTCGTCATACATATATATATATATATATATACACATATATACACACATTTTGACAAGCACCAACTCACGAAACTTTCGGACCTTTAGTCACTCTGTTGCTTCTGCTAAATATTAATAACAATATACAAATACTCATATTTGAGTTCTATTTTTCCTGTTTGCATCAACACACACACACACACCCACACACACACACACACACACACACCACACACACACACACACACATAAATATATATTATATATATATATATATATATATATATATATCCATATACACAGCGCTTTCGTCCATTCTAGTGGAGATTTCAAATTGAACAGTTCAATTTGAAGACTCCACTAGAGTGGACGAAAGCGCTATATATATTATATATGATTTATAAAAACATGTAACATACTAATAGATATCTGTAAATATAAACCATCCAGATTTCTGAGTACCTCATTTCATAGTACTCGAATACCAGAGTTAGTGTAATATGCTTTATTAAAAAAGCAGCAAAAATATCACAAAAAATGTTACTCAGAGTTTCACGTTCCCGTTTTTTGGACAGTTTTGTTTAGGATCTAAACAGAACTGTCTGACAAACGGGAACGTGAAACTCTGAGTAACAGTTTTCGTGATATTTTTGCTGCATTTTTAACGAAGTATATATATATATATATCTTTCCTTCTCCTATGTTTCCGATGAAGAGCTCCGCTCGAAACGTTAAAACCCTCCTTCTTTCCTTCTTTCTTAGCGTCCAATAATACTATATTTGTTCCACGTCCTCGCGTTGTTGCTTTTTTATGCTTCCTTGTTTGATTAACTATATATATATATAAGAGAACAAAGTGTACGTACGCCGCTATATATATATATATATATATATTATATATATATATATATATATATATTATATAATATATATATAATATATATATATATAATATATATAATCAAATACAAAATGGGACAAGAACGCAAAACATCCGGACAACTAGGGTGATACAAAAGGGACAACAAAACATCCAGATAGACGATACAAAAAAACACGGACGGGTCATTCGAAGCCTTTTATCTTCAGTCAAGAACGGATCATCCGCAATTTCGGCTGATATATATAATATATTATATATATATATATATATATATATATATATTATATCTTTATATATATATATATACATACATATATCTGTGTGTGTGTACATAAATTATTTATGCTATGTGAAGGAACGCACAAAGCCGAGAGACTGAGGCTGGCAGCTATGATTGATCTGAGTAAACGTAATATGCTTGTCACGTAATATGCTTGGTCGGCGTTGTAGGAGCTTGACAAATTAATAATCATAAGGTGTTATTAGCCTGTTGCAAGAAATTAATAAGCAAAGCAGTTGCCTGGAACAATAACCTTCCACTATGTAATATCGAAGTTAGTGCATGCACAGGGCTTTGACAAACAAACTAAGTATATTCATCTAGTTTTTTGACGTCATATGCATTTAGAAACCTCGAGGGAATGTGAAGTAATTCCCTTTGGGAACAGTTTGACTCGAAGCAAATAAAGCTATCAATATCAGCGTGTAAGTATTGGATCAAAAATTTTGTTTTTTAATCCAAAATTTACACTCTGTCATTCACGCAAAGAGAAAGAATTTTATTTACCTATGTCTTGAGCGGGGTTTAAATATTCCTTCTCTGAATGTAAGGCGATATTTCATTCGTAGATAAATTTGAAACCGATCCATGATAGAGTCTAAAATCTCATGAAAATATTCGTTTCTACTCTAGGCACAGGGCCCGAAATTCTTCGGGAAGGGGCCAGTCGATTAGAACGACCCCAGTACGCAACTGGTACTTCATTTACCGACCTTGAAAGGATGAAAGGTAAAGTCGAAGTTGACCGAATTTGAACTCAGAACGTAAAGACAGACGAAATACCTATTTCTCTACTACCCACAAGGGGCAAACAAGGAGAGACAAACAGATTAAGTGGATTATATCGACCCCAGTGCGTAATTGGTACTTATTTAATCGACCCCGAAAGGATGAAAGGCAAAGTCGACCTCGGCTGAATTTGAACTCAGAACGTAACGGCAGACGAAATACAGCTAAGCATTTCGCCCGGTGTGCTAACGTTTCTGCCAGCTCGCCGCCTTAATCTCATGAAAATATTAAATATATAAATATATGTATCTTTTCTACTATAGGGATTGGACTTGAAATTTTGGGGGAAGAAGGGGCCAATCAATTACATCGACCTCGGTGCTCAACTGGTGCTTATTTCATTGACCGCGAAAGAATGCAAGGCAAAGTCTATCTAGGTGGAATTCGAACTCGGAACGTAAAGTCGGAACAAATAGCGCAACACATTTTCTCTGGGGTAGCTAACTATTCTGTTAGCTGGCTTCGTTCTAAATAAATAACTCTTTACTCTTTTACTTGTTTCAGTCAAATTGACCCCAGGACTTATTCTCTGGATGCCTAGTACTTATTCTATCGGTCTCTTTTGCCGAACCGCTAAGTTACGGGGACGTAAACACACCAGCATCGGTTGTCAAGCGATGTTGGGGCACAAAGAGACACACAAACAT
>NC_043001.1:108072627-108082627 GCF_006345805.1 Octopus sinensis | reverse complement strand
GACACAGAATGTGACAAGGCTGGCCCTTTTCAATTACAAGTACAGCTCATTTTTGCCTGCTGAGTGGACGGGAGCAACGTGAAGTAAACCGTCGTGTTTAAGGACGCAATGCACCGCTGGAAATCAAACTCACGTTCTTACGATTGTGAGCTGAATACCCGAACCACTGAGCCATTCGCTTTTACTCAATTTGAAAACTAGATACGAAAGAAAAAGCGTTCGGTCGGAAGACGTACGTCTTATCTCTGTTCTTTGTCTTATAGTACTGACCTCAAAACTTAGGAATCTATTCTACTCTAGGAACAATGCCTGAAATTTTTGAGCAGGGGCAAATCAATCAGATCGACGCCAGTACGCAACCGGTACTTAATTTATCGACTCCGAAAGAATGAAAGGCAAAGTCGACCTCGGCGGAATTTGAACTCAGAATGTAGCAGTAGACGAAATACCTATTTCTTTACTACCCACAAGGGGCTAAACACAGAGAGGTCAAACATGGACAGACAAACAGATTAAGTCGATTATATCGACCCCAGTGCGTAACTAGTACTTAATTTATCGACCCCAAAAGGATAAAAGGCAAAGTCGACCTCGGCGGAATTTGAACTCAGAACGTAACGACAGACGAAATACGGCTACGCATTTCGCCCGCCGTGCTAACGTTTCTGACAGCTCGCCGCCTTTGGAGAAAGGATATTAACGTAGGACTTTAGAGACAAATCCTTCGATACTGTCCGCAGTAAAAATTATATTGTTTGCACAGCATTGCCTGGAATTTTCATACGTTTTAAATGACCTCATCACATTTGGCATTAAATAATGACCTGCCAATTTAATGCTATCATAAAATCTCTTATCGTTCTTTTTCTTTTTCATTTATTATTTTTTTTTTAAATGCTGAACACTTCATCATTGTCAATAGGGCGAATTTATCTTTCGGCGAATTCTCCCATAGAGCGAAACCTCTTACAGAGAATTTTTCGATTGCAAATTTTCCCACGGTGAATAGGTTTACGTCGAATTTTCCGGACACGTAAAAATGGAATCGAACGATTCGTTCCGGGTCTTCATGTTTTGAGTTCATATCCCGTTGCTATCTCTTTTGCTTGTTTCACTCAATATTTTTGACAGCGGTCATGCTGGAGCGCGGCTTTGTTCGAACAAATCGACCCCAGGACTTATTCTTTGTAAGCCTAGTACTTATTCTATCGGTTTCTTTTGCCGAACCGCTAAGTTTCGGGGACGTAAACACACCACCATCGGTTGTCAGGCGATGATGGGAAGACAAACACAGACACACAAATACATACATATATATCTATATCTATCTATCTATCTATCTATCTATCTATCTATCTATCTATCTATCTATCTATCTATCTATCTATCTATCTATATACACACATACATATACATACATATACATACATATACATACATATATATACTATATATATATATGACGGAAGCATATACACAAAAATATACATACATACATATATATATATATATATATATATATATAATATATATAATACAATATATATATATATATAATATAATATATATTATATATATATATATATCTATATATATATATATATATATATCTATACATAATATATATATACATATATATATATACATATAATATATATTCATTCTCCATTCTTTCCCCGTCTGTCTTGATAGACAATGGGTATACATATTACATATATATATATACATATAATACATATATATATATACATATATATATATATACATATATATATACATAATATAGATATATATAATATATATATATACATTATATAATATATATATATAATACTATATATTATATATACACGGGCTTCTTTCAGGTTCCGTCTACCAAATCCACTCACAAGGCTTTGGTCGGCCCGAGGTTATAGCAGGAGACACTTGCCCATAGTGTCACGCAGTGGAACTGAACCCAGAACCATGTCGTTGGTAAGCAAGCTTCTTACCATACTACCACACCTGCGCCTATAATAGGGTCTTTCATATTGACCGCAAAAGAATGATAAACAAAATTGTTCTCAACAGGATTTGAACTCAGAATGTGAAGGGCCATGGAAGAAATTCCGTGAAAATGCTTTGCCATGTTTCTTCAGGATCTTTAGACTTTGAGTTCAAATTCCGCTGCGGGCAACTTTGTGTTTCTTCCTTTCGCGGTCCGATAAAGCAAAACAAAGTTAAGTGGTGGATGGTATCAACCGACCCTCCTGCTCTCAAAAATGACTGAGCTTCTACCTAAGTAAGAAACAATTATCAATATTATTAAGTTTACTGCACGCCGGACAAAATGGTTAGTGGCGCTTCGTCCGTCTTTACGTTCTAATTTATGTTCTGAGTTCAAATTTCACCGAGGTCGACTTCGCCTTTCATCTTTTCGGGGTCGATAAAATAACTACAAGTTGATTGCCAGGGTTCGATATAATCAACAAACGCTCTCCTTTTTTTTTATATATATACCCAAGCCTATTCCCCATTTTTTTAGGAGGGGGTAGCCACAACAAGACACATACCAGACGTTACATTCATTTCCAAGGTCAAAGAGGTGAGCCCCGTTCAATGCTCGGGTTAAAGCATAAAACACAACCCCCAATTTCAGCAGCGGGGCCCGACAATATATGCTTACTTACCCCGCCACATCATGCTGGTTCCGTACCCCCTTGAGCAACATCAAAATTCACTCATCCGTCCACAAACACTCTCTAGGCACCAAAGCTTTCCTCACTCCATCCATCTACACAAACCGAGGCCTACCTCTGGTTCTTCTACCTACCACTTCTGCCTTTATCTCCCTCCTTACCATCCGCTTCTCATCCATCCTCTCCATGTGGCTAAACCACTTGAACATTCGTCTCTCCATTTTGGTTGTTGGTTTTTCTCTCATTCCTGCTCGCCTTCGCACCTCCTCATTCCTCATCCTCTCCATCCGTGTCACACCAACCATATCCTTCAAACAGCTCATCTCAAACACATCTAGTCGATTCCTTTCCGCTTCTGTCAGCCCCCACATCTCTGCACCACATAACACTGTCGGCACAATCACGCCCTCATACACACCTATTTTCGCTTTCATACTCAACCTTTTATCTCTCAGCGTACCTTTCACAACTCCAAGTATCTTACTCCTCTCCTTCACTCTATATCCCACCGTCTCATCCAAACCCCATCCGCCGTCACATGTGATTCCAGAAACTTAAAAACACTCACCATTTATACTCATATGTAACAAACATTCATAAGCCTCATTAACCATTCAACCACTGTCATTCCTCCTTTCTTTAGGCATTCCACTGTACACCCATCCATACCTGGCTCCTTCCGGTTTGCCATTTTCTACAGATCCCTCACCTCCTCCCTTCCAATTGCACCGTAGTTCCATTCCCCAGCAACAGGCATTTCCCTCTCTCCTCCTACAGCCATTATACTTGCCTCCCTAATACCTATTTTTTATTACCCACAAGGGGCTAAACATAGAGGGGACAAACAAGGACAGACATAGGTATCAAGTCGATTAAATCGACCCCAGTGCGTAACTGGTACTTTATTTATCGACCCCGAAAGGATGAAAGGCAAAGTCGACCTCGGTGGAATTTGAACTCAGAACGTAACGGCAGACGAAATACCGCTAAGCATCTCGCCCGGCGTGCTAACGTTTCTGCCAGCTCGCCGCCTCCCTAATACCATCCACACTTAACCGCCTCCCTAATACCCTCCACACTTAACCGCTCACTCAAATACCATTCCCATCTCCTTTGTACTTACTTCCCTTCCAACAAATTTCCATTTACATCCCTTCACCCTTTCTTCTCTTCTCCCCAGCCACCTTTCTTACCCTCTCTGCCTTTTCCCATCTTTTTATTTCTTACAAAATGTTCACTCAACTTTTTCCCCGAACCTTTCACTCGCCTCCTATTTCGTCACCTTCACTAGAGATGACAGGTGATATGTGTTCCGGCTCATTATGTTTTGAGTTCAAACCTCGTTGAGGTTAACATTATCTTTCATCCCTCCATAGTCGATAAAATAAGTATCAGTCATGCACTGGGACCGATGTATTCAACTACATTTATTTTTCAAAACTGCTAATCTTTTTCCTAAATTAGAAGCCATTATTAACATTATTGTAAGAATGTTTTTTCGAACCAAGGAAGCCTCCATGTGGTTACCAGATTTCCTAGAAATAGCAGTTAAATTTTCTTCAATGTTTTTGTTGTTCAAACTTTCTGTAGCATAAATTAAAAGACTACATTGGATTATATAATTCTTGATTAACTAATTTTTTTCGACTTTTTTGCTAGTTTCAGCCCAGAGCTGCGGCCATGCTGATGCACTGCCGTTTTGCTACACTGTTATTACTAAGAGCCTCCTCAAAAATGTGGCACTTGGTGAAGAATAGAATTTGATATAGCTACCCTCATTTGCACCTCTTGCCGTGAGGTAGGTTCATCTGGGACTCTCGACAGGAAGAGGTCCAGCATTGATTTAACCCTCCACCCCATGAAAATAATAAAAAACATCACTGTTGCTTCATTCAGAATTTAAATAACGTCTGCTGCTACGACTTTCTAATATATTCTCTTTCCTACGAAAACCGAGCAACTTTTATAGAATAATAGCGAGCGATTTTGGAAAAATTAGCTACAAATAGTGAATATGTATTTGTCTTTTGGATTAATATGGAACCGGTTCTAATTGTAACTAGAGTGTGGTCGTCCTTGAACTTATTCACAAAAAAAAAAAAACCCAGAAATAATGAAATAAAGAGGGAAAACAAGACCGGTTATTTGGATAAACAAAACGATACTTTTATAAAATAGTAATCGTCAGACGATTAGAAAGAAAACAGAAGCAGAAAAATGAGGATAAAAAAAAACACAAAGCTGTCACATTGTCACCACTGCGCACAACATTTTTGCTTTATTTCTTGTTTGTTTTAGTAATAGCTGGCAGAATGTTTACCATCCCATATCGGGGATGTTTTCTGTTATATATCAATAGAAGTGTCACATGTCTTACTGTCGCGCTGTGCTCTCTCTCTCTGTGTCTCTGTCTCTCTCTCTCTGTCTCTCTGTGTCTCTCTCTCTCTCGTCGTCCTCTTTCTCCCTCTGTCTCTTCTTGACCTCCTTTTTCTTTCTCCTACTCAATGTTTGCTGTCATTTGTTGGTCAGTGAGCCAACATGTTTCCCCTTCTATCACTCTCTCACTCCCCCTCTCCTCTCTCCGTTTCTCTCTTTCTCTCTTTCTCTCTGTCTCTTCCCCCCTCTCTCTTCTCTCTCTTGCTATCACTCCTTGGCGACGCTGTTTTTAATCTACTTTTCCTGTTGGTGACACAAAAACACTTTTTCAAACAACCTCTGTTTTATTTTCCTTCGCTCGCGCTTCCTATAAAGGAGAAAGCAAAACGAGCCTCTATCGTTAGTGTCGATGTAGCTCTCTCGTCGTCCGCACCGTATTATGTCCTCAAACTGACCATCTACAACAATCATCAGAGTTCAACATCAAAGCCTGACATCGACAAATTCGCTGAGAAGCATTAGCAAAAAACACTATCGAAACGATGGCCCTACTGAAATTCATCATAGGAACCTGTTTGGTGGTTGGCGTTTGGGCCCTATCTACTCAACTACAGAACTCTGTTTTCTCATCTGCATACTCAATGTTGCTTCTCTTCATCCAGATGATATTTATCCAGACTGCTATAATGCATTTCAACAGGAAGACTTACATTGATCCAGAACGGAAAGCTGTTCTTATAACAGGCAAGTTATCATTTTGGGTTTCACTTCTCTTCACCCCTTTATTTCCTTCATACAGACATGCATATATGAAAATATATATTTTCCTTTGAGTTCTAAGTTCTTTCTGAGATAGTCCAAGCCGTTTGCTAACAAAGCGACAAGAGCTTTTGAGATAAGAGAGTCCCCGGTAAATGTAAATATGTAGTTGAGTTAGTGTGTTGTTTGAGCTGTCGGTGCGCACACGCAACTGTTTGCATCTGTTCACTTAAAGCACCTCATACGGAGAATTTTTGGAATGTCTTACAAATAAATCTCCTCTGTGCCACTAATTGATTGGATACGGAGAATCTCCACCAGTTTCTTTTGCTCTATCTACCAAAAACCCCAATATTATATCTAATTGTATGTGTGTGTGTGTGAGTGTAAATTTGTATGTACAAAAAGTAATTTACTTATGATTATATGTAAAAAATAAGAATTTGTAGTCAAGGTACAAGAGCTGTACGCTCCGCATTAATTCACTATAAAGATAAAAAAAAAAATTGTGGCTGTGAGGTAAGTAGCTTGCTTACCAACCACATGGTTCCAGGTTCAGTTCCACTGCGTGGCACCTTGGGCAAGTGTCTTCTACTATAGCCTCGGGACGACCAAAGCCTTGTCAGCGGATTTGGTAGACGGAAACTGAAAGAAGCCCGTTGTATATATGTATGTATGTATGTATGTATGTATGTATGTAAGTATATATATGTGACTGTGTGTGTGTATGTGTGTGTTTGTGTCTGTCCCCCCAACATCGCTTGACAACCGATGCTGGTGTATTTATGTCTCCGTAACTTAGCGGTTCGGCAAAAAAGACCGATAGAATAAGTACTAGGCTTGCAAAGAATAAGTCCTGGGGTCGATTTACTCGACTAAAGGCAGTGCTCCAGCAAGGCCGTAGTCAAAGGTATTTATTTACATGAAAGAAAATTCATATCTGCTGGGTAACTGACCTCTGCAACTGTGCATCGCTTTTGTTCCCCGTCCCACAGAGCAATATCGGGTCTGCTATGCTTGTACCGAATTGCTGTTTATATTGGAGTGTTCTACCAGTGTGTGTGTATGTATGTACTATGTCACTATGTATCGTTTATCCTTTATCAGGGCTAATGCAGTTTCTCACCTCTCTTTGAAAAATGCATAATTTTGAAAGAATTTTTTCGGATTCCTACATTTTAGATGTCGGAGATTATGAATATGCAACCATCCCCCGCCAAAAAAACCCAAATTTTTTTTCATCCCCTGCTCCCAATTAAAATTTTTGATTTAGTTTACTTTAAAGAGAACGTTGCGAATTGACGAGCATATGCAAATCGAAATTAAAAACAGACAAAAACATATATATGTATATAGGCTCGAAACGTTAAAGATTTTTCCATTTTTCCCACGCGTCAAACTAATGCACCTGTTTGTTGTTCCTACACCTGTCTTCGTCTTTTGTTTTCTGTAAATTTGAACTATATCTATCTATCTATCTATCTATCTATCTATCTATCTATCTATCTATCTATCTATCTATCTATCTATCTATCTATCTATCTATCTATCTATCTATCTATCTATCTATATATGAAAGGTAAACACCTTGAAACTCGGGTCCGTGTGTATCATGAGTTGAAGACGGGGAGGATGACTTCCCTTCACAAATACTGAGAGGACACAGATAGTGTGTCTATAGCCAGCTGGAGGAGATATCTTCCTGGGGCTACAAACTACAGTAGCATCCACCCTTAGGGGTTAGCCATATTCAAATGGCAAATATGCGTCACGATGTGTTACCGCTACTGTTTATAACTCGCTCTGAGATTTATCATTATATATATATATATATATATTACTAACCGCACATACTCAATATATGTCTGTTTGTTTGCCGCTGCTCTGCTGTGTAGCGCTTGGGAGACGACTTCTTCATAACGCTCGTTGTTATGAGGTAGTTGCCTCCAGAGCCAAATACTGCAGCGAACTGGCGAACAAACAAGGCGTATACATTGAACATGTGCAGTTGATAATGTCTATAAGACCAGCGCTGCTTTTAATTCGTAATTGAATATGTCATGTGTGTGTGTGTGTGTGTGTGTGTCATTTGTGTCAGTGTTAGTCCTCCACTACCTTCCATCAACTGGTATTGGTGAATTTACTTCCCCGTAAGCTTGCGTTTCGGCAAAAGATGAAAGGATGAAAGGCAAAGTCGACTTGGGCGGAATTTGAATTCAGAACGTAAAAACGGAGAGAACACCGCAACCATTTTGTCCAGCGTGCTAACCATTCTACCAGCTCACCGCCTTCTGCCAGAGCTGCTAATAATACCTACCATTTATCGCAACCCTCTTCTGTCCTGGAGTTGGAGAAGCCCTTAGCGTAATATAGCTACAGGTATGCAATATTTGAAAGAATGTGAGATGGTCATGTCTAGAACGCTTTTGATCAAATATTTGCTCAGATGTGATCTGTGGATAAATATCAAGAACCGAATGGTAAAATATCCTTCCTATGATTCAGACTGTTGTTACTCCACGTGGAAGACATTTGTCGCAAATGAAGGAATGGTAAACATCTGACAGAACACATGGTTCGGACGGCTTTGTTATGTTACCTCAATCCATCTGCTGGAAAAACTCGCTCTCTCTTCACATGCCATGCTTATAGGCATCGGTGCTTTTTTTGTGCCTTTTTTTTTCATTTTTGTTAGTTTATTCTGCAAATCTGTTCCCCGTTGCTACCTTACGTAAAACAATTAGTTCACGTGATATGGGAACCCGTTCACATAGTGCAGAGACTGTATGATTCACGATTAGAAGCCATCCCTCTTCTGAGCCCTGCCCCACATACATTTGCCACGGGACTATCTTCTCTTCCAGCTATCACTGAGCCCTTGTTATGTATAACCACTAAGGCCCTCTTGCGAGCCCCGCATATATTTGCCACGGGACTATCTTCTCCTCGAACTATTACTGACCTCTTGTTACTAAGGACTAGAACTGATATCTGATTAGTGATGACAAAAAGGTAATTCCATGCATCCTACCCTCCTGAACAAGCCGAGCTGGACCCTTACCACCAAATGCAATTCAATGTCTTATCTGGGATTATTAGTTGAATAGCCGTTCGAATCGATACTAAAATGCATTCTAAACCCACTGGTAGTAGTAGTATACGTAGCTGGCCTATTAAGTGTGACCTGATGTTGCAAATCGTCTAAAAATAGGAAATAATTTTTTTCTGGTTTTCAACCTAAATGATCTATGAAGGAGCAAACTTGAAACTTATATGCTCATATCGATATCAACATTGTTTGGTTAATGCTTACTTTATTATCAGGTATTCAACATCAACGCGGCGAGCTGGCAGAAACGTTAGCACGCCGCTACTTTCTGAGTTCGCTACTTTCTGAGTTCAAATTCCGCCGAGGTCGACTTTGCTTTTCGACCTTTCGAGGTCGATAAATTAAGTACCAGTTATGTACTGGAGTCGATGTAATCAACTTAATTCCTCTCTCTGTTCTCGTTTGTCCCCTCTGTTTTTTAGCCCCTTGTGGGTAGTAAATAAATAGGTATTCAACATCATGCATCACAATTGCATTTTCTGATTGCAGGCAGACAACAGATTTTCGAGAAACAGAAATTCAGTGAAGCACTGTTTCGTTCTCATATCTATAACAATATTGTTTTGCTGTAAAATATACACAGGCGAACAACATATTTTCGAGAGATAGAAGTTCATGTGAAACAGTATTTAATATCATCATCTATTAATGCTCTGATATGCTTACTGAAAGAAACAATGCAAATCGATCGCTCACTATGAGAATCCTCCATAATTTCTCGAAAACTCATTCACCGAAATCTGAGCACAAAACTTTTGGTCTGCGCAGAATTGACCTAGCGGTCTGTATTAGGCTGCTAATAAAAGGTCTAAATTCCTTGAAAACTGAAATGGTCAAACATTGTAACAAACCCAGAACTCTTGACCATTCAAATGCCATGGACACAAATATTGTATAAAAATAAAACACATTTTTCTCGGTTGTTAAATGATAATTCATTCATTTATTCATTAAAGACAAAAGCCTTAAAATTAAGTTCGTACTAAATACACGAATGTACGATACCTTTATACCAGTCAAAGAAACCAATATTTTCATTTGTCGTCGTAGCTGATTCAGAATACACTCACCTTGAATT
>NC_043001.1:108059035-108072527 GCF_006345805.1 Octopus sinensis | reverse complement strand
AATCTGTCTTTCTTTCGTTTTCACCCGCATAAACGTTAGACTCGATCACGTGGGATCATATGATTGTTCGTCAATTTCCGTAAATTTTATTTATTTATTTTCTTTACTTTTCGCGCCCCATGTTCAGCTCTATGCATTTGTAGCCAGTTACACACGCTCACGAACATACACCTACACCCAACATCTTTCATATACGGGTACATATATAAATACATATTCATACCTCTTTTTTTTGTGTGTATATATGCATATAGCCACACATATATACGTATACATATACACAACATGCATGTATAGGTATATCGTATATGTATATATATATGTATGTATATGTATATCTATATATGTATGTATATGTATATCTATATATGTATATATATATATATATATATTTATATTATATATATATATAATATATATATATATATATATATATATATGTGTGTGTGTGTGTGTATAGATGTTATATAGATAGATATATATTAGGCAATGGCCCATTGGTTAGGGCAACGGACTCGCGGTCGGTAATCGCGGTTTCTATTCCCAGATCGGGCGTTGTAAAGCTCCACGTGGCTCTGGCAGGGGGTGGTGGTGAACTCTGCTGTGTTCTTTCACCACAACTTTCTCTATCTCTTTCTTCCTATTTCTGTTGTACCTGTATTTCAAAAGGGCCAGCCTTTCCACACTCTGTGCCACGCTGAACCTCCCCGAGAACTACGTTAAGGGTACACGTGTCCGTGGAGTGCTCAGCCACTTACATGTTAATTTCACGAGCAGGCTCTTCCGTTGATTGGATCAACTGGAACCTTCGTCGTCGTAAAAGACGGAGTGCCACGATTATATATATATATATATATATATATATATATCTGGAAAAAAGTCAAGGTAGAAAATGCTAAAATAATTTAAATAAAAAACATTTCAGTACCGGTTTCGGTCATTGAGACTTTTTCAACTAAGAGAGACAGAGACAGTTAGAGAAACAGTTGAATAAGTCTCCATGACCGAAACCGGTACTGAAATTCTTTTTTATAAAATTATTTTAGCATTTCCTATCTTGACTTTTTCCTTATATATATATATATATATATATATATATATATATATATATATATATATATATATCAATCGTGTATTCCTTTTCAACCTTTTACACACACACACACACACATGGGTGAATGTGTGCTTTTGTATGTACGCTTGTAAACATTTGTCTGTTTGTCCGTCTGTTAGTTATCTATGCATATACACACATAGACGTGTGTAAATGTATACGTATATATGTGTAGCTAATATGCACATATACATACAAAAAAGCTGTATGCATATGTATTTATGTATGTACGTGTATATGAAAGATAATGGGTGTAGGTGTGTGTTTGTGTGTTTGTGTGTTTGTGACTGACTACAAATCAATAGAGTTGAAAGTAAATAAATAAAATATTTTATGGAAATTAACGAACATTCATGTGATTCCATGTGATTGAATCTGACGTTATTGTGGGTGAAAACGAAAGAAAGCCGGGAATCTTAGGACTTGCAAAAAGAATTAGGGTGAATTCTCGATACGAACGCGAACAATGCAATTCAC
The DNA here is from genome assembly GCF_006345805.1 of Octopus sinensis. Lineage (NCBI taxonomy): Eukaryota > Metazoa > Mollusca > Cephalopoda > Octopoda > Octopodidae > Octopus > Octopus sinensis. The sequence continues at coordinate 108,070,936 of NC_043001.1, read as the reverse complement.
AGTGGTGCAAATGCTAAGTTTTTTTATGAGTCAGGAAATACCAGAAGAGAGAGAGAGAGAGAGAGAGAGAGAGAGAGAGAGAGAGAGAGAGAGAGAGAGAGAGAGAGAGGAGGGGTTAAAAACAAGGCAAACAACGTTTTGGAAGAGAAAGCTAACGAGTAAATTACCCAGCGTGTATTCTGACGTTCCCGTCGCTCTGGTATTGTGTCGTTATTAACCGAGTGCCAAGTGACCCAGTTTAAGAGTTATGCGATAAATGTTAGGTTATCTCCATTCAACTTGTATGAACGACCGAGTTGTGAAGGTTGATCCAGTACTCAGAGTACAACCGAGATCCGCCTCTCTTAGACTGAATGCGTGCAAACTATGAATTCCGAATAAGTCATTCGGGTTTTGGTGCTAATCTTAAGGGGATAAACTGGCTGAAGCGTTACCGTGCTAGGAAAATTCCTTAACCGGCATTTCTTCTGACTTAAAGTTCTGAGTTCAAATTTCGCTGAGGTCGACTTTGCCTTACATCTTTTCAGAGTTGATAAAACTGAACACTCGGGTCGATGTCATCGACTTACCCCACTCTCACAAAATTGCTGGCCTTATGCCAAAATGTGAATGCAATCTTATAGTATTACCCTGCTCTGCTTTTGACTTTCATGAGACAACAAACTGTTTAAGGCTGGTTCAAAACTCGGTGTCCACTGCAAGGTCCAGTCCTTATCGCGATGTTGGGGCTTGTGTGTCTCAATGACCCTGAGAGCTGCGCCAGTGGAGTACAAGATCTTTGTAGGGACTCCTCCCTTGTTGGACAGGTCAAAAGATTGAGGATTGACTAATATGGACCCTTTCTTTCCATATGTAAAATGGGATTTGATTAGGAAAAAACGAAGAGTTGCAAAAGTATGAATTACAATTCAGAATCAACAGACCCTGCGAGAGAAATGCCTTAAGACAATCCAAAATCGAGGGGCAGTGAAGAAAGGTCGTCGATGGCTTATGATCCAAAGGCTTAAGTGAGTAAGTAATATTCGGAGTACATCTGAAATCCTGTGTGTTAAATTAAATTACAAGAATCCGATTGGAAGGAAATGGTGAAAGAGGAGACTCTTAATTTTTGTCAGACGCTAATTAACATTCTACTTCTCATTTTATAATTATTAAGCTCAATAATTATATTTCTCGTGCGTGTGCATGTGACAAAATAAATGCATCACGTATCCTGCATATGACAACTGAATGGCTGACATACATTTCGAATATTTTCTGTGTGTGTTTGCGTGGGACGAAAGACCAATAAAATCTCGATAATTAATCACATCTTTATATATTTAGGAATATTTGTGCGTATCTGTTTTTGTTTCTTTCAGTTGTTTGGATAATTGGTAGCGTGAAACTCAGGGCAACTAATCAAGAATATTTAGCTTATAATGATATAATTTAAATAATTCTTACTAATCTTTTGGCACAAGATCTGGTTTTTGGGGGGAGTCGTTTACATCGACCCCAAAGTTCAACTGGTACTTATTTCCTCGACTGCAACCCCCCGCAAAGGGGGAAACGCAAGGTCGTAATGTCCGTATTTTCCCATTTATTTAGAAAAAAAAAATCTTTAAAAAAATTTCACAAAAAGTTTTTGAAATTTTTTTCAGAATCATAATCTCCATATTTATTTTGCATCTTTTGAAAAAAACAATTCTGAAAAAAGTAAAAAAGCAAAAAACGAAGGAAATGGGGGTGGTAATTTAAAAATGCCGATTTTTGCCAATTTTTTTGCAGATTCTCGTAGCCGAAAACGGGGGCTTATGTCGAAAAAACTGTAAAAAAGGGTTTTGGGGGGGCCTAAGTCTTTCCCCGCCCCTTCGTTTTACAATCATATAATATATCAACCAAGTATTTTAAAGGCTTCTAAGTCAGTACTGTGTCCTATCTGTGTTAGCAGTGCTATTAAATCACTTTTAGAGTTATTATCTCTAGAGATTCCCTTATTATAAAGAAATATCTTCCCACTTCTATTATAGGTTGCGATACTGGATTTGGCCATGAACTGGCCATGAAATTGGATCAGAAAGGCTTTTCTGTGTATGCTTGTTGTCTTTTTGCGGATGGAACTGGCGCGAACATGTTGCGAGAAAAGATGTCCTCGAAGAGCAAAGTAATACAACTGGATGTTGTCAGCGATGAACAGATACAAAAAGCGGTGAAAGATGTCAGGAGCGATCTCGGGCATAACAGTGAGTACAAACGCACATTCGGCCACACAAACGTTTTCTTTTTTGTTTGTGTTTTTGGAAATTTTCGATTATTGAAAAGAAAGCGCTTACAGTTCTATATTTAAGAGATGTGGAATTACGTACATTATTTACAGATATTTGTCCTCATCTAGTTTGTTGTTAACACAACGTTTCGGCTGATATACCCTCCAGCCTTCATCAGGTGTCTTGGGGAAATTTCGAACCTAGGTTCCCATTCCTAAGGTATTTCTTCAATGTTATCGTCATCATTATTATTATTATTATTATTCAGGTCACTGCTTGGAATCGAACGCGGAATCTTGGGGTTAGTAGCCCGCGCTCCTTAACACTACGCCATATGCCCGCGGGCATATAATAATGATGATGATAATAATAATAATAATAATAATATAATAATAATAATAACAACAACAGCAACATTGAAACTACCTTAGGAAGGAGAACCCAGGTTCGAAATTTCCTCAAGGCACCTGATGAAGGCTGGAGGGTATATAAGCCGAAACGTTGTGTTAGCAACAAGATGAGGATAGATGATGTCTAAAAACCACTCTCACTAAGCAGGTTGAATATATTTATGTATGTACATACGATGTACATACATACATGCATACATACATACTTACAAACATACACACACATGCACACACACAATCATCATCATCATTTACGTGTAAACATGCTTCTAAATGTACGTGTGATATATATGTATATATATATATTTATATATATATATATATATATATATATATATATATATATATAGATATATATATATATATACAAAAAATATATATATGTATAAATATATATATTTACCATTATATATATATATATATATATACACATACAAATATATATATATATATATATATATATATATATATATATATATATAGATATATATATTATAATATATGTATAAATATATATATATTATGTTTACATATATATATATAATAGATATATATATATATATAATATATATATATATATATTACATATATAACAATATATATATATATATATATATACAATATATATTATATATATATATATATATATATACATAATATTTATATAATATATATATAATATAATATATACATATATATATACAATATATATATATATATATATATATATACAGATGTATCTAATATATATATAGTTATATATATATATATATATTTCATCATATATATATATATATATATATATATATAATAACGGGCTTCTTTCAGTTTCCGTCAACCAAATCTCTTTTGCCGAACCGCTAAGTTACGGGGACGTAAACACACCACCATCGGTTGTCACTCGATGTTGGGGGGACAAACACAGACACACACAAACACACACACACATATATATATACATATACATATATACGACGGGCTTCTTTCAGTTTCCGTCAACCAAATCCACTCACAAGGCTATGGTCGGCCCGAGGCTATAGTAGAAGACACTTGCCCAAGGTGCCACGCAGTGGGACTGAACCGGTGTTAGTAAGCAACCTGATTACCACACAGCCACCTCCTCATTATATATATATATATCTTTTCATTTTTATATCACGTGATCACGTGACCGACCAGGCTATCAGATGTTGCTACACATTGCTGGTCACAATGTGCTTCGCATTGTTTTAGCCTTCAAATGAAGCCACCCTGCTGGCTAAGTGAGCAGGCCAACAGAAGAAAGTGTGAGACAAAGTTGTGGCAAAAGAGGACAGCAGGGATCGCCACCACCCCCTGCCAGGGCCTCGTGGAGCTTTAGGTGGTTTTGCTCAATAAACATTCAGAACGCCCGGTCTGGGAATCGAAACCGCGATCCTACGACCTCGAGTTCGCTGCCCTAACCACTGGGCCATTGAGCCTCCACCACACACACACACACAGACCCACACACACACACAACACACACACACCACACACATATACATATATGTATGTATGTATATATGTATGTTTGTATATGTGTATATGTATGTGTGTGTATGTATGTATGCATGTATATGTATATATATATGTATATGTATGTATATGTCAATACGTGTGTCCTTTATATTTATATATTTCATCACAGCGGAAGTACCCTGACACCATTGCTGCATCAATTAAGTATTAATTAGGATGGATTTAATTAGAAAGGCAATTAATAATAATTGCTTCCAAATCAACATTTATTTTGTGAGTAGTATTAGCCGAGTGCCGACAGTAAACAGCAACAATCTACGCAATCATGTTTTGAAGAACTAACGAAAGTACTTGAGGATCCTCTAAACATGTCTTCTCGTGCAGGCACTGCCGTGTAATTAGAGACCAATTAGGCTGTTACATATTCCTGGCTTCGATCCTGCATGCTAGCACTTTGGATATGTCTTATAATAATCTAAAGTGGGCCGGTTTCCCGGTTTCCTTGGCGTATAATTCCCCTACATGGACGGGACGCCGGTCCGACGCAGGTGAGCTGCAAGATTCAGGAGGAAAGAGTGAGAGAAAGTTGTGGCGAAAGAGTCAGCAGAATTTCGCCATTACCTTTTGCCGGAGCCGCGTGGAGCTTAGGTGTTTCGCTCATAAACACACGCATCGCCCTGTCTGAGATTCGAACTTGCGATCCCTTGACCACGAGTCCGCTACTCTATCCACTAGGCCATGTGCCTCCACGCGCAAATATGTAGTGGACATATATAGTGCCTCCTCGCTGGCTCGCTGGTAGTAAGTTCGAATGACCAGGTGCAAAGTCCAGATTCAAAACACAGCCTGAGAGGCATACGGACAGATTAGATGCAGATGTTTCTAATAATTTCTCTTCACAAACTGTGTTCAAATCGTGCTAAGGTTGACTTAGCCGTTCATCATTCTAGAATTGACTAAATAAAGAATCAGCGGTATTGAATAATGTCTTCTCTCGACTACGCTCTGAGTTCAAATTCAGCCGAGGTCAACTTTGCCTTGCATACTTTCGAGGGATCGCAGACTAAAAAAAAAGTAGAAGTCGAACACTGGGGTCGATGTAATCGACTTGACCCCCTCCTCGGAAAGTACTGACCCCGTACAAAAATTCGATAGCAATATTTAGTTACATTAAAGCGGCGAGTTAGCAACATCGTTAGCACGCAAGGCAAAATGCTAAGCGGTGTTTCTTCCGGCTCGACGTTCTGAGTTCAAATTCTGTCGAAGTCAACTTTGCCTTTCATTCCCTTGAAGATCGATGAAAAATACCAGTTAAGCACTGGGGTCGATGTAATCGACTAAACCACTCTCCCAAAATTTCAGACCTTGTGCTTACAGTAGAAAGGATTATAACACACATGAATGAAACCTAGCTCCATTTTCGAGATATTTGTAAGGAAAGGTTTCAATGGTCCAGTTCATATTTACTGCCTTTTTAAGGAAGAATAATGCTAGATGTTTCTTGTGTACGCAGCTTTTAAATTTTTGTAATCTTCTCGTTGAGATGATTTTAAGTGCAGCTTCCGTAACTGTATTCGATAAGCTTTTAACCGAATATAGAAAAGCAATTATCCATCCAGTGTGTAGGTTTTGACATCTAGAGTAAATAGGATGTGTGTATATTTTCAACATTTTTAATAAGGCTTTCACATAAAAAAAAATCTATTTTCGTTTAAGCTTTTAACCGAATATAGAAAAGCAATTATCCATCCAGTGTGTAGGTTTTGACATCTAGAGTAAAGAGGATGTGTGTATATTTTCAACATTTTTAATAAGGCTTTCACATAAAAAAAAATCTATTTTCGTTTCTCAAGTTCGTATCCTTTGCTGTCTATAATTATTTCACTAATGACTGTACACAACCCGAAGGTAATAGTCTTAATTTAAACGTTAAATAAAATGAAAATATAATATATGAAACTACGTTTATTTTTAAGAACAGAAGACTGATGTTTATAAGATTTTCAATGAAGAATCTTGAAAAAGTAAAATAAAAATGGGTTCATTATTTGCTTTATTATTTATAAAAATTAAAGAGTTAGAGAATAGGAAAATTGCTGAGAGGTGATTATGCAACGACGGCCAGTTGACAGAGGTTTCCTTGTCCCTTCTTTACTCTTTTCTTCCCTCCTTCTCTCAGTTCTCTTTCTTCTTCCCTGAACTCTTCTTTGTACTATGTCCAAAACGTTGTACTTTATAACTTTCAGTTCGAAACTTTTTTTCCCTTCTTTTGGCTTCAAATATTGGCAAATGGTCAGCTATTTTGGAGAGAGGGGCAAGCTGATTACATTGACCCCAGTGCTAAACTGGTACTCTTTTTATCGACCCCGAAAAGATGATAGGCAAAGTCGACCTCGGCGGAAATTGAACTCAGAACGTAAAGACGGACGAAGTGCCGCTAAGCATTTTTCCTGGCATGCTAACGGTTCTAACTACGTGAGTGTCCCTATCCCTTGAAGCCATCCCAACAAACATACAAGACCACCACAGCCAATGGATCCAGGGTGTCCACCACGGGCATCAGCATAGATGTCACATCAATATTCTTAATGAACATCAGAAGACTGTTGCAAATTAATAACAGAACCAAAATCCCCTTCCTGAGAAACCTTGTGGCATGCGATCAAACCTTATGCATAGCACTCACCGATTTGAACCACACGAAAAATAACTGGTATTAGAACTCCGTGTGTATTCCTATAGATCCAAAGAAAAATTAAGAAGGACACGTACCGTAGCCGGAGTTTTATTTGGCTGGAATCCTTAGCTTTGGAGGCCAGAGAGTATACAGAAGAAGCCAAGTAGAACAGATTTTAAATACGATATTTAGTCATAATAAACTCCTGTTTTGTGTTGATTTACACACACACACACACACACACACACACACACACACACACACACACACACACACAGAGGCGTGTATATTAAATGAAATTTATCTCTCACTGAATAGAGTACTTTTTTGTTGACCTTTCTTATAGTGGATCAGATATCTAGCTAGCTAGCTAGCTATCTACTTATCAACCTACCTACGTACCTTCCCTACTTACCTACCGACCGACCGGTAAAGGGTATCCATAGATAAATAGATTACTGTTCCAGTAATAACAGGATCAACAAAAAAATGTAATCCCTCCAGTGAGAGATGAATATAATTTAATCACAGTATGATTAAGAGTTTCATGCTGTGGAGACACTAACTTTGCATATTCATATATCATGCCTTGTGTTTCGAAGCAATCATTCAAGATCGAATACACATGGCTGATCTTATATATATATGGTGTTTATTTTTCTCTTTTCTGTTTTTTTTTTCACAGTGCTGTGGGCTCTTGTGAATAACGCTGGAATTGCCGAAATATCAGAAATTGAATTTTGTGCTGTTAGCCAATTCCAGCATATCATGAACGTTAATGTAATGGGAATGGTGCGTGTGACGAAAGCTTTCTTGCCCTTACTTCGTGAGTCAAAAGGCAGAGTCGTCAATGTGGCCAGCCTTGCAGGTAAGTGGAGTAATTTAATCATTTTCTCTTATTTCTTTTAAGTAGAGTCAAAGAAAAATCCTGTATGTGGTTTCGCTCGACCTGTTAGAATCCACAGCTAGATGTCTTTCAAATCATATTTCTGTCTCGTAGTGAAAAAGTAAATGGCACTGGACAATGCAGATGAAAATACCTGTAAAAGACAGAATTATCTCGACTGGGAAACCTTTGAACATTGGTCTGTTTGACTAGAGCTAACTTAAGAGTAAGCAGTAACACTTCTGGAAATGACTCGACGCAATCTTATACTATGTCCCTCGACACGCTGGAATTAGCGGTAAAATTTCTCCCAATCATATTTTACATTAAAAAGTAAAATTAGAACACCTTGTTTGTTATAAATCGATTGACCAAGTCCACTAGGGAGCTCGGAAGCAATCGCCTGGTCTTTTAGAATTATCAACTAAGTCAAAACCTTTATTAATCCTCTATCATCGTAGTTTTAGATATAATATATCTGGAATAAAGAAGTAACGTCGACTGATGGAACATTTTAGGTCATGAATATACTTGATCATAACTGACCTGAAGCAAAACAACAACAACAACAACAAGAACGATGCCAACAACAGCAGCAGTGGACGCGCAATGGCCCAGTGGTTAGGGCAGCGGACTCGCGGTCGTAAGAACGCGTTTTCGATTCCCAGACCGGGCATTGTGAATGTTTATTGAGCAAAAACACCTAAGCTCCACGATGCTCCGTCGAGGGCGGGTAGTGAACCCCGCTGTACTCTTTCACCACACCTTTCTCTCATTCTTTCTTCCTACTTCTGCCACAAAGCAGAGGAACCGTGGTGTAACCCACTATGGTGTGGTAAACTTTCAGACCCTAGTCTAGATTGCGAATCCTCTCTACCCCAGGATGGTTCAGCTCTTCACCCATTAAAAGCCACCGTTTACGGAATGAGGATAACAACGTAGCTTCCGCGCCCGTGCAACTGTTAATCTATTGCGTGTGGTGGGTAGATCTTCAAGTTGTCACACGCATTCTTAGTAGCTAAGAGTAGGCTCGAATTAGAGATTATTCTTTGTGGCAAATGGAAGAAGAAGAAGACGGCGACGACGACGACCTGGGATGTTCAGCCTGAAAACTGTTGCTTGTAATACGATATAAGTGTTGATCCGCCATTCAAAAGAGTGACATTACGAATCCTTTAACATCATTCTTTAGAACAGAATTACTTAGAAATGGCAGCCACATGGTTAATAATAATTAAGTTAATGCTAATACATTTCGTGCAGCAGTAAAAAGTTAATTACAAATAATTAAACGTTGAGAAAAAGACGTAATAAGTCAATGACTGATGTTATTTTAATTATTTCTGTTGTTATGTGAGTCAACTCTGGTCATTTTCTTCATCTTGTTAAACCTTATCAGTGAAGCTTAAATTCTAATTATAGTAAAGTCTGATATTTTTCGTTCAAATAAAAACGAAACAGTCAGGAACTGTCTTTTGCACTTGCCAGAATCTGGCGTCCGTGACGGTGACACGTAAAAGCACCAACCAACCGCGGCCGTTTGCCAGCCTCGTCTGGCCCCTGTGCCGGTGGCACGTAAAAAACACCCACTTCACTCTCGGAGTGGTTGGCGTTAGGAAGGGCATCCAGCTGTAGAAACACTGCCAAACTAGACTGGAGCCTGGTGCAGCCTCCATGGCTTACCAGACCCCGGTCGAACCGTCCAACCCATGCTGGCATGGAGAACAGACGTTACATGATGATGATGATGATGATGATGATGATGAATATTAATTAGAGACTAATATTGCATTTTTCTCAACGCACAACTTAGTTCTTCTTCACATAAGTATTTCTAATGAGTTCTTAAATATCTGCTTCCTGAACTGACTAGATGCTAACTTCCGCATAGTAGCCATTTTGTTACCTCTATATCATAGCGTTACGTCTCAAGTAATCACGCTTTATCTAATTTTTTTATGCCTTAATCAGAGGAACAAGGCCAACACAAGTTACTGATTTGGAAGACCTCCAAAGCTGGTGAATCAAAGAGGATGTTGTCCTTAGACTGGAGACTTTTCTCGAATTCTTACGTCAGAATAAATTCCGATAAATGTTATCTATGGGCCAAGCGGTGGCATGAAACGGGTCAACGGATTAAATCTAGCACCTAGGAATAGAAACAGCCTGGTCGCTCTAAACACGCTCTGTTTATCAAATTGTATTCAGAAGACATCTTTTGGTTCAAGTTTTTTGTCGACAACACTTTACTAAGGTGTTGCAGAGTGGGACTAAAAGTAAAACTAAAACCATATAATTAGACAATGAAGGAACTGTCAGAAAACTATTGTAGTTTAGAAATATCTATTACTTTTAATTATATAATTTATTGTTGTGCCTGGGGAGAGTCATTCTCTTTTTGTGCCTTAACACACTCACCGGTAAAATTTCCACGTATTTCTTATTTTTTTCCCTAAAGTTTCCGTTGGGTCTTGCAACCTTTTTGCAAGACACGACGGAAATTTTAGGAAATTAAGAAAGTCAAGAGTATTGAAAAGGTTTTTAGGAAAATTAGAATCAAAACTATTGAAAAGGTTAGAAGATGCAACGAAAATTTTAGGACAATAAAAATAAGAAATAAGTGGAAATTTTACTGGTGAGTGTATTACATTATAAGGCACAAAAAGAAAATGACTTTCCCCAGACACAACAGACTTTGCTTCAACACACGAACTGATGTAAAGAATCTTGCAAACCAAATCCAAAAACGAAATATAATTTGTTGTATTTTATTTAACAACAGGTCGATTCACGCTGCCAGCATTCTCTGCGTACTCTATGTCCAAAGTTGCATGCATTGCCTTCTCAGATGGATTGCGACAAGAGATGAACAAATTTGGAATTAAAGTCATAACGGTTGAGCCAGGACTATACAAGTATGTATAAACTTATGAACCATTTGAAAAGAGGGGAATAAATAAATTCAGAAATAATTATAATACTTTTATAATTCAAAGATTTCACTGTTGTAGAAACATGATAGTCATTTCAAACACCCGCATTTAGTACTATACTTGATTTTGTTTTTATTTTGTGATTATGTTTGAGGTTTCCTAAGGCAGTGAGCTGGCAGAATTGTTAAGCACGCAGGGAAAAATGCTTAGCAATATTTCGTCCGTCGTTACGTTTTGAGTTCAAGTTCTGCTGAGGCCGACTTTGTTTTTCATCCTTTAGGAGACGATAAAATAAGTACCAGCTGAGCGTAGGGGATGATATAATCGACCTACATACTTCACCTCCCACTAAAATTGCTAGCCTTGTCCCAAAATTTGAAACCTATATCCGAGGTGACCCTTCATCAGGAGTGTGCTTTCATACTTGAAGTCATGAGAACCATTTGACGCACACGATGCAGAAGATCCGTGTTTCCATACACTGATGACGTCACCGCAATAGTGTCGGACACCAAACACATCGAGGTGACAGGCACTGCTCTAAGGAAATACAAGGTGGTAACAGACAGAAACATTAACCAGGAGAATTGTTTGGACTTGCAGCTCGGCACCTGGATATGCAGGTACATGTCGTCCAATAGTGCTGCAGAGTGCTAGACGGACAAACTTCCTTATCGCAGACCGTGTTGTCAGCTGGGCATGCTATATCCAGTATAGTTTGTTTTCTTTCTCAATTAAGATTATGTCTGGCTTCCTATTCTCATAGGATTTTTGCATTATCATTTTCGATGATGCCTTCGGGTTTGTGGTTGTACCAATTTTTCCCCCTGCCAAGTCCATACTTGTTGCAAAGTGTCCAATGGACAAGCCTGGCTATATTGTCGTGGCGTCTCTTATATTCCTTCTGGGATAGTGGCGTACATTGGTTTTTAATATGCCATACGGTTTCACCATTTTGTCCACAGATTCTGCACTTATCACTTTCTGATGTGTTGTCTATTCTGTATTTTATGTAGTTTGTTCTTAGTGCTTGCTCTTGGGCAGCACAGATTAGAGCATCCGTTTCCGGTTTTAAATCACTTTTAGTCATCCACAGCCATTTTTTTCTCTGTCTTATCTTCAACATTCCTATGGAATTGTCCATGCATTGTTTTCTTTACCCACTTATTTTCAGTTTCATTCGTTTTCAATTGCTTGTACAGTGCTTTATCTTTTCAATCTTTCATCCTACACAAGCCTGACCTTC
>NC_043001.1:108049035-108054035 GCF_006345805.1 Octopus sinensis | reverse complement strand
TTTGAATTTAGCTTGGCAATCTTCTCGCCTGGTTCCAGGTTCGATTCTACATCACGGCACTCTGGCGCATGCCTTTCCACATTAACCTAGTTTCATGAATGAAAATGGTTAGACATAACCCATCACAGTCTATTTATTCTTTCGTGATAGCCCTAATTTCCCCTTTAGTTTGACCTCACCACCTGAGCGTGCACAAATGTTCATGAGGGTTGCCCTTCCCCTGATGACTGAGCCATAAGCGACTTTCTCACTGTCTCTCTTTCTTCTTATATGTATGTATGTATGTTCTTCCAACAAAGATACAAGGTCCCATCCCTGGGATGTAGATAACACTGACAAATTAACATTTGGAACTTGAGAAAAGTATTGCATATTTTTACTGTTTCACTCACAGATTGAACTTGTAATGTACGAATTAGTCGGTCGATTTCTCTTTCTGAAAATCCAAGTTTATCCAGATTCTCCTTTAAGCATTTACTAACAAATCCTAGTGCCCCAATTATTATCGGTATGAATATGAATTCATAGTCTGGATATAGAAGCTGGAGGTTTCGATGCAGTTGTCCATGGATATCCTCTTTTACTTTGATTTTCAAAGAGATATTTATATCTGCAAGGCAGCTGATCTCTTGCCCCTCTGTCCCAAACAGCGATATCCAGCATGTTATGTTTACATTTGACAGAATGTTTTGTTGGCAATATTCCACCAGTGTTCCTTGAGTTGGTGTTTATGAATGTATTCCATAAGAGAGGGATTTTCTAAGTTTATTTCAAGACAGTCTTTCTTGCGGATGGTAATGTAATCTGTTTTAGAGACAGCATCGTGCCGCATAGGGAGGTAGAACCATGTGGGCATTTTAGGACAGCTGCTAATCACGTGTGTAATGTCTTCCACAGGAACATAACATAGCTTATACATGCGGTTGCACTTGGGATTAAAAGAACATCACTGTCTTTCTTGTTCACCAGGTGCTTTGTGGCAATCTCCTATACCTGGATTGCAAACGCATGGCCTTCAAAGTGTGATGTGATGTAGTGGTCTTGTGTCCAAGAGAGGCTGCGATTCGTGTCAATTCTACTGTCTTCTTCAAGCTTCCGGGCAACATACCCATGCATAGTCTTTTTTTTTGTATACTGAGTGCTTTCCATCGAGATCTTCTCTGAGGTAAGAGAGCCCAGCTGTTTGGGGGCTGTATAGGAGATCATCAGGAAAAGAGAGCTTCATAAGAAGCTCACTGCTAACTCGTACAATGTTGCTCACTTCACTTTTCAGCACTGCATTTATATATTTATTTTGTATGTATGTATGTATGTATGTATGTATGTATGTATGTATGTATGTATGTATGTATGTATGTATGTATGTATGTATCTATCTATCAGTGGAGGCGCAATGGCCCAGTGGTTAGGGCAGCGAACTCACGGTCGTAGGATCCCGGTTCGGATTCCCAGACCGGGCGTCGTGAGTGTTTTTTGAGCGAAAACACCTAAAGCTCCACAAGGCTCCAGCAGGGGATAGTGGCGAACCCTGCCGTATTCTTTCATCACAACATTCTCTCGCCCTTTCTTCCTGTTTCTGTTGTACCTGTATTTCAAAGGGCCAGTCTTGTCACACTCTGTGTCACGCTGAATCTCCCCTCGAGAACTACGTTAAGGATACACGTGTCTGTGGATTGCTCAGCCACTTGCACGTTAATTGCACGAGCAGGTTGTTCCGTTGATCGTATCAACTGGACCCAACGTCGTCACAACCGACGAGTGCCGAGGTATCTATCTATCTATCTATCTATCTATCTATCTATCTATCTATCTATCTATCTATCTATCTATCTATCTATCTATCTATCTATCAGTCTGTCTGTCTGTCTGTCTGTCTGTCTGTCTGTTTACTTAATAATATAATCAATGTACTGACTGTACTGATTTCCGGCAACTTATGTTTGAGAACTGTTTGATGAGGGTGTCTGTTTAATGTCGTAGAATGGCTATATCAATTGAGTTTTTGTTTTTATTTTAACAAAGGTTGTTATGTTACATAGCTGTTGTTTATATTTCTAATTGTTCTGTATTCAACAGTTAGTTTCGTAGTTTATAAAGTATGTAAATATCTGTCAGTTTTCTGCTTTTCTCAGCTTTATTTATTTATTCGAAGTTTCCTGGCTTATTTAATTGTTGCTTCTTTTGATTTCCGTTGTGTGCGGTCTTGGTGTATTGTGTTTGAGGTTGTCTCATTATTTTGAGGTTGTTGACCGTTGATTGTGTATACATAGAGTCGCATATTTTTATGCTGTCTTCGTGGAATATTTTTTTTAATACGCGCAGGAGTAGCTGTGTTGAGAGAAGTTTCCTTTCCAACCACATGGTTCCGGGTTCAGTCCTACGGCGAGGAACCTTGGACAAGTGTTTTCAGCTATAGCCTCGGGCGAAATAAAATCTTGTAGATACACTGTAATATATATATATCGTCATATGCGTGTGTGTGTGAATATATATATATATATATAATATATATATATATATATGCGTGTGTGTGTGTGAGTGTGCGTGTGCGTGTGTGTGTGTGTGTGTATATATATATGTATATACCAGAGTAAGCACATGAATGTGAAACAAGTTGGAAAAAATAGTACTCGAATACCGGAGGTAGAGTAATATGCTTTATTAATAAACCTGCAAAGACATCACTAAATAGTTACTCAGAGTTTCACGTTCCCGTTCGTCGGACGGTTTTAGTGTCCGACGAAGGAGAAAGTGAAACTATGAGTAACAGTTTTTTGTGATGTCTTTGCAGCTTTATTAATAAAATATATATATCGCCATGATAGATCGGTGGCCACTACACACATCTTTTTTTCTCTCCTTGTTTTTTTCTGCGTCCCTTTCTGTAGAAGAGCGTAGGCTCGAAACGTAAAAGACTTTTTCAATTCCTGAGCGTTATACTAATACATCTGTTTGTTTTGTACACCACCTGTCTTTGTCTTTTGTTTTTTTTCGTGAACTCTCCTTATATATATATATATATATGTTGGCGGGTTCAGTTCCATTGCGTAGCATCTTGGGCAAGTGTCTTCTACTATAGCCTTGGGCCGACCAAAGCCTTGTGAGTAGATTTAATAGATGGAAACTGAAAGAAGCCCGTCGTATATATACGACCTAATATATATATATAGTGATAATCTTATTAGGTTGGTGGAACAATTAAATCTTCATTACATAAGAAACAATAATTAGCAGTTGGCATATTTTTCATTACCTTAAATGGTCTTTCAACAACAACAACAACAGCAACAACAATCACTCCTATTATACTTAGATATCTTTTTTTCATATTTCAGATAAAATTAATACTTCTGGCAATCTCGAACTTTATATTCCGCGTTTATAAGATTAGTCACAACAAGATGGATGATAAACTCATCTTCATCTCGTCATCATCATCATCATCAATATCCTCATCATCATTATCATCTTCATCATCATCACCATCAACATCGTCATCATAATCATCATCGTCATTATCATCATCAACATTGTCATCATCATCATCATCATCATCATCATCAACATTGTCATCATCATCATCATCAACATCGTCATCATCATCATCATTATCTTCATCACCAACATCGTCATCAACATCGTCGTCGTCATCATCATCATCAACATCGTCATCAACAACGTCATCATCATCATCACCGTCATCAACATCATCATCATCATCATCATCATCATCACGTTCAACCCATCCCGCTTCATTAATATATTCTAATCGAGATAATGCGTCATTTGATATTTTAGATCCATTTACGTTTAGATATTTTGATAATTAATGGCTGTCATCTGTAAGGTCATGTCATGCTGCGTGCGGATGTCGCTGTTGGTTAGCTACAATTTCAGTTCGGGTTAATACTCTCGAGAATTGTAATTCAAGATGGCCATCTTGTGCCTATATTGTTGACATAGACATTTCTCTTACATTTATTTGTATCAGGTAACTTCTTTAAATGGCATCAGATTATATATTCCAATGCCTATTGTTGCTGAATATTTCATGAAAATGGACGCCGCGTTTACAAAATAATGCAAATGGCGTTATACTGTCTGAAATACGATCGTCCATAGAAATTACTAACTTTAAGCAATGATCCTAATTGATTCTTATCACTTTGCTGTTTTGTATCTATAATTATCCCTGCTAAATGCAATCCTCTCTTTTTGTAGTCTTTATTGAGTCTATGAATGCAAAATAAAACAAAATAAAATAAAATAAAATGAAAGCTATAGTCATCTATTTGTTGCAGATTTGGCACAGTTGACAATTTTGTCCGAAAATTCCATTTTTTTAAATGATAAAATCCATCTTAATGTGTAAGTTTTCAAAGGCAGCGAGCTGGCAGAAACGTTAGCGCGCCGGGCGAAATGCTCAGCGGTATTTCATCTGCCGTTACGTTCTGAGTTCAAATTCCGCCGAGGTCAACTTTGCCTTTCATCCTTTCGGAGTTGATTAAATAAGTAATCGACTTAATCCCTTTGTCTGTCCTTGTTTGTCCTCTCTGTGTTTAGCCCCTTGTGGGTAGTAAAGAAACAGGTATTTCGTCTGTCGCTACGTTGTGAGGTCGACTTTGCCTTTCATCCTTTCGGGGTCGATTAAATAAGTACCAATTACGCTCTGGAGTCGATATAATCGACTTAATCCGTTTATCTGTCCTTGTTTGCCCCCTCTGTGTGTAGCCCCTTGTCGGCAGTAAAGGAATAGGTAATCCACCCCCTCAAAATTACTGCTTTTGTGCCTAAATTAAAAAGAAGTATTTAGTTCCTGGAGTTTCAGTTCCCGAAACTTTTGATGCGGCCATCATACTTGCTTTAGATAAAAAGTAAAACCTGTTATATGTCTTTCATTCATTATCAAGGTCCACTGTCTTTTCTTTTTGCAAGAGCAGCAAAGCATGGCAATGCCAACCAAGCTTATGTCCTATTTGGGTCATGGAGTTCGTTGTAAT
>NC_043001.1:108036535-108044035 GCF_006345805.1 Octopus sinensis | reverse complement strand
TGGTCAACAAAATATATGCATGAAGGCCTTGTCCCAACATGGCCTCTGTCTAACGATTGAAACCTGAGCCAAAAAGCAACGAAATGCAAAACCAAAAAGAACAATTTGATGTGATATCCAAGTATTCGTTGAATCCAGAATCTGTAGCTTCAGCATCAACTGTTGGGCAATGTTATTTATTTGTCTGTTTATGTGTTTGTTTACGATGGAATATTGCCAATTCGGTTTTAATTTGGTGTGTGTATGTATTTCACAAAGAATTCTCTTCCAGCAAAACTTCGAAATATATTATGAGGGAAGAAAGGAAGTGCTCTGTTAAACTGTATATTGTTGCAGGATAGACAAAAAAATGTTTCTCGGAGAATCATATTTACAGCTGAGTGCAATTCTAGCCAGCTTGAGATTCAACACTGGAGACATTCCTTTCCATCTGGCTTAACGTTACATCAACTAGAACTAAGGAAAGCAACTAAAAATTTTTTTGACTTTCTTCAAGCGATTGGAATTCAATTTGAAAGGCTTATTTAGTTATTTAATCATGTTTGCTTTGCAATTTTGGTAAAATAGTAACGTCGGTTATAGACTTCCAAAGGAGCCATTACTGGTTCATGGCACCTCTTTTGGTGCTGGAATATCTGTCATTTGGAGCAGAACAAAAATCGTGATTAAAAAGACTTAATTTGTAAAGCACTGGATTGTCATCGATTTTTTTTTTTTGCCATAGATCATTTTTATAAGCATCACCGACTTTGGACAGATGGAGGAGCTAGTTCAACCAAAATTTTATGAGTGGATTTCTAGACGGAAGCTGAAAGAAGTCTGTCGTATATATTTGTATATATATGTGTATGTGTGTATTTGTCTCTCACCACTGCTTGAAAACCGGTGTTGGTGAGTTTACTTCCCGTGACTTTGCAGTTCGGCCTAAGAGGCCGACAGAATATGTATCAACTTTAAAAGTAAGTACCGGGGTCGATTCGTTCGACTATAAATCTTTCAAGGCGGTGCCTCAACCGGCTATAATCGTCAATGTAACTTAATATCATTTTGCTTTTCGATTCCATATATATATATATATATATATATATATATATATATATATATATATATATATATATATCTATATATATTACGAGCTTCTTTCAGTTTCCGTCTCCCAAATCCACTCACAAGGCTTTGGTTGGCCCGAGGCTATAGCAGAAGACACTTGCCCAAGGTGCCATGCAGTGGGACTGAATCTGGAACCATGTGGTTGGGAAGCAAGCTTCTTACCACACAGCTACGCCAGCGCTTATATATATATATTTGTGAGTGATTTGAAAGATATATGGTCGCTATTTTTAGCGGGTCAAGTGATCGTGTGAAGATTCCGCCGTTAACTTGAATAATTAATGGTTTCTAACATTGGCACAAATCCACAAGTTCGGAAGGCGAGGGTCGGGTTTGGAAGAAAGACTGCTGAACTCAATTTTACAACTGCGACACCCTGACACCCTACTATTTACCTGGTTCTTATTCTATGAACCAGTGAGAGGATTGGAGGAACAAAATAACCCGAAGCAAGATATGAACTGAAGATATATTTAAATACGAAACTCAATACTGAATATCGTAATTTAGACCTCGCATTTACGCAAGAAATAATTATCGTCTCTAATTAACTATTCCATCTTTAGTTTCTTTCCCGTATTCTTCTCTCCGTTTCTATATTTCCTTATACTCTCATTCTTCACAAACCTTCTTTTCTCACCCATTTTCTTCCATCTTTCTCGTCTGAGCGCGCGTACTCTTAGATATGAACCCCCACTTTCTTTCTCCTTCGCTTTCTTTCCCTCTCTGTCTCTCTGTCTCTCTCCCATAATTTTGTTGATTTATTTTCCAGAAATTGGAACCGAATCTTTTGCTTTTCATCATCGCATTACCATAGTTCCTGACTTCTTGTGCAACATTTTAGCTATTTCTATGTGCGTATGGGATGTATACTGCTCTTTAAAGCTATATATATGTATCCATAAACACAGACATTCGCGCATACGTACATACATACATACATACATACATACATACATACAGACAGACAGACAGACAGAAAGACAGAAAGACAGACATTCCTATGAATATGTATATTTAGGCATTTATTTGTACATATCTATGTATGTGTATGTGTATGTATATATATATATATATGTGTATGTATATATGTATATGTATGTGTATGTATGTATATATGTATGTGTATGTATCTATGTATGTATGTGTATGTATTTATATATATATATACATATACACATAGATATGTATGTATGTATGTATGTATGTATGTGTGTGTGTATGTATGTATGTATGTATGTATGTGTGTATGTATGTATGTATGTATGTATGTATGTATGTGAATGTTTTTGGGAATATTTCAAGTTTTTTTTCCTTTGCAGAATTCAAGCCGGTCACTAAGTTACTAACAAAGGCTCTTTTGTTTAAATCAAGCCAACTCTTGGTGTCAGAGGTGGTCATCTGGATTGGTTGGTGCATGTATATGTGTGTGTGAGTTCGTGTTTGTGTGTGTGTGTGTGTGTGGATAAAGTTGTACTCGTATGTGTGCGTGTCACGACAGAACGCAAGACTCTGTTTCGTTAATGTTTATGCGTGTCCCCCTCATATCTGTTTATGAGTGTCTCCTAATTACTATATATGTGTCCCCCACCCTCCCTCATGTCTGTTCCATATGTCTATATAATTGTGTGTATATGTTCAGGCAAGAACATCAAGCGGAGAATCCCGAAAATGTGTTTTCTCTCATCGATTGTAGTCGGAGGAGACGAATCAACTTTCTCTGGACAACTCAAGCATTTCTATGTTTCTATGCAGATCCGTTGTTACACAAGCCCTGGACATTTATGGTAACAGTAATAAATGAAAATCTATAACATGGATACAAAGGCTGCAGGTTCCTCATCATTTTGTTCAAAGTAGTTCTTCTTTCCCCGATTATTGAAGAGTCATACAACGATACATGCCTTTTTCTCCTTCTCCCATTCAACCGTGTCTGGTTTGTGGTGTTTTCATGGGTCGCCGTTTTAAGGGTATGTCCTGTCAGTGTTCTATAATTTTAAAAGTGTGGATACCTTCTGGTTTTGATGTGGATACCTTCTGGTTTTGGTTATGGCAGTCAGGGCAGCCCTTCCTGCGTATGGCATCGTAGGACCGTCTTAGCGACAATGTCATGTCTCATGAAAAAGTAGGACCTTGAAGTTATTTTTTAGACAACTACTGAAGATATATATATATATATATATATATATATATATATACACACACGCACGCACACACACACACACACACACACACACACACACATATATATATATGTATATATGAGACCCTCCCCTTCGGTCATGACTGACCATGGGATTGCACCTAGAAAGTTACCTCACAGGCACAAGTCCGGGTAAGGTTGTTTATGGAAGAACAACAGTCGCCCATGTATGCCGGCCTCCCCTCTCCACGCCACAAGTGTTACCCAAGGAGAAGGCATAGGGGCGATACAGCTTGGCACCTGTGACGTCGCAACTCATTCTACAACTGAGTGAAGTGAACAGGAGCAACGGGAAATAAAGTGTCTTGCTCAAGAACACAGCACGCAGCCCAGTCCAGGATTCGAGCTCACAAACCTACGATCGTAAGCTAGACGCTCTAACCACTGAGCCATACGCCTTCACTAAACTTAGGTAAGTACAGTCAAATGGTAGATCGGGTAGAATGTCGGACAATGTCATGTCTCATGAGAAGGTAGGACCTTCAACTTATTTTTGGACAACTCAAGCATTTCTAGGTTTCTATGAAGATCTGTGTTGTTACACAATCCTGTACATTTATGATAACGGGAAGAAATAAAAATCTATAACAGGTTTATAATCACTTATTCATAGGTGTTCTTTATTTCCTTAATTTTTTAAAGAACTATTCATATCGACTGGGCAACTGATCTCTACAATGCTATGGCAGGCGGAACAACCCTTCCTGCGTATGGCATTGTAGGACCGTCTTAGCGACAATGTCATGTAGAACCTTGCAGTTACTTTTTAGACAATCTTTCTACTTCCGACCACAGCGTGCCGGTTTAGAAACATCTTATTGCTTTTGTTAATCAAGTATTTAGTAGCTGTTTCCTGTTCTTTAAGATATGATGTGCTTATCACAGGTCTATTAGCGGAAGTTATTCCTGTCAATGTTGGTGGCATTCTCTATCGTACGGGAAGTGTTCGTGCATATTTTTTTTCAAGTTTCTATTTAAGTTTGTTCAGCCATTCTTGCTATAAACTTGGAATTATTCAGGGTCTCAGTTTTGCCCCTAATCTCATGATATTCTTACCTCCACTGTTGAGTATACATGCGATGTACTCATTTCTCTCTACACAGTTCTGTAGTTGTTGTCTAAGTGACACAATGCAACACTCAAAGGCCGTCTGGATCGTGCTTCTCTACATCCGTCCCTCCTTTTAACATAGATTCCTGTTAGCATCGCTGTTGATATGCGAGTTGCCAGTAACTGTTAATATCTTAATTTTCTTCAGATTTCTTCAAGTCTCCAGTTTAATATCCCACGTGTTGATACTAGCACAGGCGCTGCGAAAACATTGTGAGATATATTGGGTTGTCCTGAAAGTTCGTGCCGATTTATAGTCGCTTACATTTCGACTTATTTTAGAACATGGTTGAGTCCTTAAAATAGGATTTGACTACACCTCCATTTAGAGCACAGTTTAAGCTATCTTTTCGTGGAAGAAGGTTTATGTTAATATAACCTGTGTTAATTCTGTAACCCTTTAAAATGGAAGATAAGAAAGTTCATTTTCGGCACTTGAAGCTTTGGGAACCAGACAAAAATTGCTGCAGCTCGGCTGGGATGTGTTACCCCCACCCTCCATATTCACCAGATATTGCTCCTTTGGATTTCCACTTATTGAGGTCTCTGCAGAATAGTCTTAATGGTAAAAATTTCAATTCCTTGGATGACGTAAAAAGATACCTTGATGAATTTTTTGCCATGAAACCACCTCAATTCTGGGAAGAGGGTATTTTCAAGTTAAAGGAAAGATGGAGACGCATTGTGCAACAAAATGGTTCATATTTGGTTGATTAAAAATGTAATGGCAAGTATTTATTGACCTTTTTCTTTCCTTAAAAATCGGCACGAACTTTCCGGACAACCCAATAATTTTATTGAATGTAGAAAGTTTTGATTTCTATATCTTTTCAAGTCTATTGAACAGTTCTTTTGCTGCTCCAGTTTCTCTCACAACACCAATATATGCAATATTTTTGTCGATTCCAAAGTATGTGTAACATTCATCACCGGTAATAGGGTAGACAGACAGACCTTTGATATTTATGTTAAAAATCTTTCCTCGTTTCACTGTTAAATATGAAAAGTTGCCCTGATTAAATTCCGTCCCATGTCCCGTGAGAATGTGACTTGATTTGACTGCATTTTAGTGTCATGAATATTATTGGAGCAGAGCTGAAGGTCATCAAGGAAAGGGATATGGGTGAAGTTAAACTTTCATTCATCTGCAGTTGCTATTATGGAGCATTTGTATTTCCTTAACAGGGCATACGAGGGGTACACTACGAAGACAAAATGCATTAGAGATAAGCTGTCGCTCTGACATATTCCCGTTAATAACTCACTTCTATTAGCGATTATAACTGTAGTTTCAGTACGTAACAATAGCTCTGTAGATCATGTTGTCAGACTGTTAATAGCATTGCTTATAACTGCTGCTGCCTTAGCAAGGCATCGTTACTGAATAACCCTTGAGTGAGGAATAGACGCCAGCGCCTTATAGTCTAGCCATACAGTCACCAGGTTTCGGTGGTGCTGCTACACTTCCTTAAGCACAGGTCCTTCTTGTTTGCTCTTCATTTACTACATAGTGATCTTGAATGGAGGCTTTCAAACAAGCAGCACATAATTCATACAGTACATTGAAACACGTTATGGGCCTGTAGCTTTTGGTCAAATGCATCACTTTGTATTTAGCTACAGGTGTTGGACAAACAGCTGCCAACCACTTCACCAAGTCACTCTTAACGGTCATTGTTTTTTTTAAACAGGTTAGCGAGGGCTTCCCTGTAGATTGTGAGCTTTCTGCACAAACATCCAACTATCAAGACAACTCCCAGTTGATTTCCCAGTTCGGCACTTTTGCAGCAACTGCCAAAAAGCGTTTTACTGTTGATACTAAATGTCTGGGGTGAGACGTTTGCACTCTGTTGACTCCGTAGTTCATCTAGCCATGTGCATCTCTGTTGTGCTTCGTATTCTTTAAGATCTTCTCCGGAAAAGAAGTAGCTGGTTTAATCCAATTCTTATTTGTCATGAGATAACGTCTGTCTGTGCGGATAACGACTAATTTTTTTTCTCTCCACGAACGTTACTTGCTGGTGCAGTTATTTGGTATTAAAGTTCGATTTGTTGGGATACTTTAGATCCCAGCCATTCCTCATTCTTTTCATCGAAGAATCTTCTTTTTGTAGAATTTTAAAGGATTTTGTTTCAGTTCAAAATTCTACAGAAATTTCTCCCGAGAGTCCCATAATCTCCGATAGCTGACCCAAATTTCATGTCCAGCCATGGCATACATTGTAGTAATCTCATACGTTGAGATTTACTGAAGTTTTTTTTCACTTGATAGCAGCTGGAATCTTCCGTAAAGAAAGGGTACTTCTTTGTAATTATTCAAAGATAACCAATTTCCTTTACCATGCTTGTATCAGTGGCAGAAATTCTTGGGAATAGAATTTATTTCAGAAAGGTGAATAGTCTGCTTATGTCGATGTGACTGACGCCATATGTACATATTTACAGAAGTTGGTATGTACGCATGCCTGTATGTATGTATGTATGTATGTATGTATGTATGTATGTATGTATGTATGTATGTATGTATGTATGTGCATGTATATGTATATATGTTTGTTTTTTTGTGGGTGTATATGTAACATTGTGTGAAATGCTACGGGATCCCGTAATTAGGACAAGAACATTTACAAATATTATACATACAATTAATCTGACCGCGTTCTGCACGAACTTCTTCCTTCCTTCCTTCCTTTCTTTTTTTACATTTTCACACATTCTTTACATTTCTACCCAACCTCCAAAATACTCACACACAAAACTTTCACTCTCTCGCCCTTTCTCTCTCTCCCCTCTCTCTTTTTTTCTCTCTTTCTCTCTCACACTTTCACTACTTTTTCTGTCCCCACACTTCGACCTCGTATATTTAGTTTGTTTTCCCATACCAGAATATGGCAGTTTACGAGCGCGCGTGTGTATTTTTTGTGTGTGTGTGTGTGCATGATATGTATAAATACCACTCCCGCTCCCACCACCCCTTCCAGCTGCCGCCACCCCTCCCAGCTCCCGACCCATCCACCATCTCACTGTGGCTTCTCTTCAGAAATTTCTGTTGTATTTTGTTTTTTTTCAGGGGGTAT
>NC_043001.1:108019035-108031535 GCF_006345805.1 Octopus sinensis | reverse complement strand
TTTTCTTGTTGAAATACACCGAAAAATGGCGATACAACAGTCAAAAAATTGTAAAAAAATAGGCATTTTCATAGAAAAAAGCACCTTTGTAATGTAAATAATATTTGGTATTAACATGGTTCGATTTGAATTATTTCTTCTACGGAAGAAAGAGCAAGTCTTCTATCATACTCTCAATTTTGGTCAACTTGCGCCGCAGGGTCTCGGAGGAGATAGTGTTAGTTGAAGGCTACCAAACCTGCCGCACACAGACAACTTCAGCTTTATATATAAAGATTTGTATCTTGGGATTATCTGTCTTGTATTCCTTAATAAGAATTATCATTAACGCTAGTAACGTTGCTTTCGATTATCTGTGTTGTTCTAATTGATAAAACATTTTTGGAAATACTTAGTTAAGTAGCTCTATTTAACTATATGTTTTCATGCAAAAGGTATACCTATCAAATTTCCCTATGTCATAACATTGTCTAATGTGTTCCACCTTTTAATGTCAGACAGACGTGTGGGGCTTGAGAGCGATGTAGCTGGCGTTTCAATGATTCCCTAGCTAAGTGAGAATATGTACACGGAAAAATGTGCTTAAAAATAATTAAATCACTATCATAAATTATCAGTGTGAATGAGGAATAAAAGAAAACAAAATAAAACGGTTACAAAACTATAAATGTATAAATATTAAAGTGTCGTTTGAAGTGTTATAAAAACAAACTCTAGTATTACTTAGTTCAGTAAGAAGGTTAGAGTTTTTGAGAAACAATATCGTAGAAGAAGAATTTACACAAGGGAATTGCATGTCACCGACGTGAGCCAGTCAGGACATGTTTTAAAACCTCGATGAACAGAATCAATGGTTTGATAAAGTAATTGAAAATGTCACAGCCGACTGGGCTACTTAAGGTCGTATCACATCCATTTGAGAAACTTACAAGATATTTTGTGTTGCTGTGTGGTTGTATCTGGTTTTATCTGGTTTTATCCAGTTCTTAATCCCACCTGCGTCAGTTTCAACGCGCTAGACTTTAACCGCGACAGTGATTCATTTATTAAGTTTGAAATAAGCTTCTGGTTTTCGTTATTGTTGTTTAACCCCAAACAGGTTCTGTTGAAACGGATTAATGACTAAATTTATTAACGATCAAATTTATTCATGTCAAGCCCATTTTATCTATTTTTGTAATTTTCGTAAATAACATACCCCGGACCTCGTTGTGTCAAATAAGTCTCTATAGTTATAAAGAGAGTCGGGTGTGGTTTGAGGAATATTTGTTTGCTTATCTAACACACTAAGTGACCGCAGATAGACTCCTGTCGTCAGTGAATAAATATTTTCGTATCTAATTAGCGCAAATAAAAGCAGACATGCATAGTATGCTTATAACACTCGTGATTATGAACCACAACACTCTAACGGATATGGATGGGGCTGTTGTGATCGTGAGTCACAACGGTGTGCTTATTAAGACTCTTGTGATCATGAGTCACAACGGTTTAACTACCGTGCTTATTAAGACTCTTGTCACCATGAACCACAAAGGTTTAATTTCTATATGTATAAGGCTGTTGTGATCATGAGTCACAACGGTGTGCTTATTAAGACTCTTGTGATCATGAGTCACAACGGTTTAACTATTGTGCTTATTAAGACTCTTGTCACCATGAACCACAATGGTTTAATTTCTATATGTATAAGGCTGTTGTGATCATGAGTCACAACGGTGTGCTTATTAAGACTCTTGTGATCATGAGTCACAACGGTTTAACTATTGTGCTTATTAAGACTCTTGTCACCATGAACCACAATGGTTTAATTTCTATATGTATAAGGCTGTTGTGATCATGAGTCACAACGGTGTGCTTATTAAGACTCTTGTGATCATGAGTCACAACGGTTTAACTATTGTGCTTATTAAGACTCTTGTCACCATGAACCACAATGGTTTAATTTCTATATGTATAAGGCTGTTGTGATCATGAGTCACAACGGTATGCTTATGAAGACTTGTGACCATGAACCACGACGGTTTAATTTCTATATGTATAAGGCTGTCCTGGGCATGAGTCACAACAGTTTAATTGCTGTCCCTAGAGGACTTTTGTGATCATGAGCGTCTCTCAAGTCAGTCCGTACCCACCATCCGTAGCAGGTCTTCAAGATGTTCAGATTAATTACAACGCCTAAAGGACCGTTGTGATCATGAATCGCAATGGTCTCCTCAAGAAGATTAACTCCGTCAGAGTTAATCATGAAGCTGCTTTGTGACTCCCTGGAAATCCTGATTGAAACTATGCCATCGTGATTTAGGGAATGGTGAACAGAGGCTAACAGGAAATACTTTACTCATGGTCGCCCGACGCGTGAGAAAAAATAGCCAAATCTTTCCTAAATTACAGCTTTCTTCCTAGAAAAAAGGAAAAAGACATATTGAAAATGTAGCTTTTGAACGACCCATTTCCAGGAAAAGGAGGGATGGCCATAAGCGGAATGTTTTTGAATTGGTCATAGTTATGTCCAGTCAGGATAGACATTGCCTAAACTGCTGGTGGTGGTATTGCTGCCACAACTACTACTACTACTACTACTACTACTACTACTACTACTACTACTACTACTACTACTACTATTGCTACTGCTACTGCTACTACTACTACTGCTGCTGGTATTACCACTACTTTAAAGAAGGTACGGTATAGGTTTCAAGGAAGATTTCCCCGCCCTCTCCAGTACATCGGATGTCAAGTTGAAGCTCCTTCATTATTTTCGTAATATTTTATTTTCGTAAGGCGGCGACCTGGCAGAAACGTTAGCACGCATGTTAGCATTCAGTTTTAAACGAATTTGGTTCACTATATCCAACAATCAGACATCAGTAAATTTAAATAGAATACACTTTGAAGGTAATTGCTCATGTATGACAAGTAGACCATTTAGATGGATTTTGAGAAATTCAGAGTATTACACAACAAAAATACACATACACATACGCGTGCGCACAGCCAGCCAGCCAGTTAGACAGACAGACAGACCGATACATACACACGCACGCACACACATAGAACACAGACAGAGAGAGACAGTGGGACACACACACGCACGCATACATATATACTGAGAGAGAGAGAGAGAGAAAGAGAGAGAACGTGAGGGATGACTGTTAAAGTACTAATACTGTAATCGTATAAGATGGCTTTCAGCTGTCCTTGCCAGAGGGACTCGTGCTATGAAATTAATGAGTTATGTAATGTTACCTTCGGATGCGTTAAATGCGGTTAAGAGGAAGATAGAAAAACGAAATCGGAACGACGAAGGGAAACGAAATCAATATCGGCACCAAAATAGAGAATGCATAAACAGATAGATAGATAGATAGATAGATAGATAGATAGATAGATACATAATACATACATACATACATACATACATACATAGACACACACGCGCGCACACACACACACACACACACAGACAGACAGATATATATATATAGATTATTTTATTTATTAGGGAATAAAAATTCCGGCGTCCCCGGGATTCAAATAAAATGGATAATTCTCGACAAGGAAATATATATGGGGTTGCGTTTAAGAAATGTTCCTGTAAAAGACTGCGCATCTAAGGAACGTTAAACGCACCTCATGAAACATGTGTAGAAGAGAAATTTAGAACTGAAATAATAAGTATTAAAATAAAATTCTATGATATGGTGTGATGTATATTAGTATTTGATGAATTGCATGCGGACTTCTATCTCTAAATAACATATGTATATATTATATATATATATATATATATATATATATATATATATATATATATATAAAATATTAGAAAAAAACCACCTTTTATCAATTCAAAATGAATAATAAATTACACCTTCTAGAAAATTACATATAATAGAAAAGTTAAAATTAAAATAACAATTAAAAAGTAAAGATTAAGTAAATTACAAGAATAATGTAATGTATATAATACCTATTAAATACATTACATTATTCTTGTAATTTACTTAATCTTTACTTTTTAATTGTTATTTTAATTTTAACTTTTCTATTATATGTAATTTTCTAGAAGGTGTAATTTAATTATTCATTTTGAATTGATAAAAGGTGTTTTTTTTCTAATATTTTATATATATTATATTGTGTGGAATTTGATTTAGTATTTCTAAATTGAATTCTTTTTCCTTGTAAGTTTGGATGTTATTCCCTCAAATAATAATTATTATGTATATATATATATATATATATATATATATGTACGAGCAAAACGCCCCGCGTCCAATGGACGGTGCTGAGTTGTCAAACATTTAAACCAAATTTTCTCAAAGCAACTCGTCCGACCGTCCCATAGACCTTCCTTTTGAGAAACACTGATTTAACCTAAATTTGAGACACCAGCAGAAGAACTAAAGATAGACTGTTTTTCTATTCTAAAGAAAAACGATTTTATTCAAACAAATATGCAACCGAAGAGTTTAAAGTACCAGTAATGATAAAGGCTGTTGACTGGGAGAACACAAACATGATTTAAACAGTAAGCTTGACAGGAAAGAAACGTGCCTTTGAACAGTACAAAAACAGCAAAAATTGGAAGGTGCAGTTATGTACAGGTTGACGGAAGAAAGCAGGAGAAAAACGATGCATGCAAATGGGTTAGCTGGAGGTAAATCTAGATGGAAAAGCATGATGAATTTATGAGAACGTACCTGGGACGATAATAAGTTTGTCCGATAAAAGATATAGGAAATCAACTTGAGACGATGAATACAGTAATGGTTTTCTTTCACTAAAAAATACACTTTTTTGGTTTAAAGCTGTAAGACAACAGAAATCATTTATTAGCAAGAAAATAGTATTTTCTTCCTTGAATAAAAAGCAATCAATGTTTTCTTTTCATTAAAAAATAATTAAGCATGCCTTTATTTCAATAAAATTTTTGGTTTTGTTAAACGAAGTTAAGGCAAAAAAAAAAAAAATCTTGAGAAATAGTCTTTCCTTCCTTCATGCCAAGTTTGAAGAAAATATATCTTTTGCATCTTAAATATACTGCATTTTGTGGCATTATTTCAAGCCAGCCCGCTTTTTTTGTGCAAACTGCACGTGCATTTTTCTCGCGTACGCGTAGTATCGATCGCAACAGCTGATGTACTTGCGCGTACAAATGCACGTTCCCACGGCTTTATCGATCGCATTCTCACCTGGGATCCCCTAGAATCAATTTTTGTAATTTTTTCAAGACTTATACACGCCCTGATACCGTCGGTATCTACATATCAAATTTGAGTGTAATCGGATGGAGGATGTCCGATTCCTAGAAAACACACGCACACACACAGACAGAGCTGATTTTATATAATAGATATGCAGGGTATTCAAAAAGTCTCTCAGCAGTAAGTATTTTATTGCAAAATAAATATTTATAAGATGGTATAAGACTAAAAAAGGATATATTAGACATTAACAGACTTTAAAAACTTTATAAGAGAAAAAACGGTCTGGCGGTGTTAAATCAGGTGATCTTGGTGGCATAAGTTTCTTCGAAATAATCTGTTCACCGAAACACTCTTGGAGTAGCGCCATGGTGAAAATGTGGAGAAACTTTTTGAACACCCTGTATTGATAAACAGAATTCATACGCAAAATATAGAGGGGTCAAACAAGGACAGACAACGGGATTAAGTCGATTACATCGACCCCAGTGCATAACTGGTACTTATTTAATCGACCCCGAAAGGATAAAAGGCAAAGTCGACCTCGGCGGAATTTGAACTCAGAACGGCAGACCAGTAGACGAAATACCTATTTCTTTACTACACACAAGAGGCTGTTGAAGAGCATAGGCTCGAAATGTAAAAGACTTTTTCGTTTTTCCCGAGCGTCAAACTAATACACTTACTTGTTGTTTAAACACCTGTTTTCGTCTTTTGTTTTTCTATAAATTTCAACTATATATGTGTGTATATATGTGTCTGTGTGAGTGTGTGTAATAGGCACATCCATTTGAGGATATATACGCATACGCATCAAGTAGAAAGAGAAAAGAAGGGAGAGAAACTTGATGGAGCAAAAATTGTATTTTGTAACAGGCAAATGCAAAACTTCATAATTCTAGCGCCTCTCATTCCCCCTCTCTCTTTCTCTGTCTATCTGTCTCTTTCTTTCTGTCTGTCTGTCTGTCTCTCTCTCTCTTCCTTTTTGTGTCAGATGGTTTGATGGTTATCCAGCCATCATGTCCACCTGGAATTGTTTCGAATCAGATTCATCTTTCCTAACAACAGGAAGTATAGACGTAAGCAGGCACACACACACACACACACACACACACACACACACACACACACACACACACACACACACACACACACACACACACACACATACACACACTCGCTTTTTCTTTTTCCCTCTCACTCTTACACACGCACATATACACACACGCCCGCGCATACACCAACGTACGTAAACATACCAAAGACACGATAAGAAATTCACAAACTGTCCGGGAAAATATTACATTAAGGAACTCGTTAACTTTGTATCTAACAGATTATAAACAACTAAACTTGTGCGGTTAATGAAACAGGAAAATAATTTACCGTCGAAGTATCTTACAAAAATAGGTGTTTACTCGAAGGAGTGTATTCCATCTGCCGTTAACAACCTCTACATTACTCGGTGTACCGTAGCTGATGAAATGCGCAGAAAAGTACTGTGGTTGCATATCCTGGTGTAATTGCTTTTTATGATGCTCGCATTTTCCATAGACCATCTGTTCATAAGAACTGCTGCCCTTGATCAGTCAAAGACCCAGACTGAGTAACTGGCCTCTGGAACGTTGTCAGACGATCAAATGCCTCTATCAGTTGGGTTATGTAATCGGTGAATCTTCCATCTTGGCTTTTTACGTATTAAGTCGATTATATCGACCCCAGTGCGTAACTGGTACTTATTTAATCGACCCCGAAAGGATGAAAGGCAAAGACGACCTCGGCGGAATTTGAACTCAGAACGTAGCGGCAGACCGGTAGACGAAATACCCATTTCTTTACTACACACAAGAGGCTGTTGAAGAGCATAGGCTCGAAACGTAAAATACTTTTTCATGACTTGCGTGAAATAATGACGATTTGTGGGGAAATACTGGGAATTGATGAGAACCATCTAGTTGGATTGTTTCGGAGGACTTTGAAACGGGAAACTATGGATAACTTTCAGAATTCTATAACCTTACAATGCTACCGGGATAGAGGATATTGACAGTTAATCGCAAATTCTTCAGGTATAGAGCGTCTGTCAACCGATTGTGTCCGCGAGGACGATGTAGCGATGAAACCGTTCTGACTGTACTCAGTCGGAGTCGGAATATTGCTTGCATTTGCAGCTTTGTCGGAAAGCTGATATAAGTGTATAGAAGGCATTTGTTCATAGGCCAAATTCATCGTTGGTGGTTATGGCAGTAGGGACGGGGTGTCGACTGAACAGACTAAGGACGGACGTTTTTTTTTTTTTTTGAAGAAGGCGAAAGGAGAAAATTTTTTATCTTCAATAAGTTGCATCAATAAAGGCGGCAGAAGCGTTAGCACGCTGGGCGAAATGCTAAGTGGTATTTCGTCTGCCGCTACGTTCTGAGTTCAAATTCCGCCGAGGTCTACTTTGCCTTTCATCCTTTCAGGGTTGATTAAATAAGTACCAGTTATGCACTGGGGTCGATTAAACGACTTAATCCGTTTGTCTATCCTTGTTTGTCCTCTCTGTGTTTAGCCCCTTGTGGATAGTAAAGAAATAGGTATTTCGCCTGCTGCTGTTTTGAGTTCAAATTCAGCCGAGGTCGACTTTGCCTTTTATCCTTCCAGGGTCGATTAAATATGTACCCCGAAAGGATGAAAGGCAAAGTCGACCTCGGTGGAATTTGAACTCAGAACGTAGCAGCAGACGAAATTTTGCTAAGCATTTCGCCTGGCGTGCAAACGTTTCTGCCAGCTCGCCACCTATCTATAATAAAAAAATATATAAATATATAGATAATATATATAATATATATATATATATATATATAATATATATATATATAATAATCAATATAGGGTGGCAAAAAATTTCGCAGAATTTTTTTGCCACCAGTGGCCTAGTGGGAAAAAATTAAATAGTCATAGACCATTTATAAATTCAACAGCAAAATCAAGGAACGGCCATAATAGGCCATTCACCCACTAGAAATAACACCAAGGCTTCAACCGCAAAACAACATTAATCCGTAACCAGGAGAAAATTAAAAAAACATTACCCTGTATTCTTTATACGATGCACCGTTTCGTCTATTGTTTAATGGTAACTAACCTGATTAAATTAAATCAAGCTAGTCTTCCATAGGCCGATAGATTCATCAGTAAAGAACGGCCAGATCGCGAACAGATATTTACACGAGGCACTTTCACCACTGTCTCAGCAATATCTGACCTAAAATTTCAAATCATCGCACTCGCGCCAAATTTATCGGCAGCAAATATAAGCCGCCGATTCATTACGGAATTAACCAGAAAATTCCAATTAATCAATATAGGGTGGCAAAAAATTTCGCAGAATTTTTGCCACCAGCGGCCTAATGGGAAAAATTAAATAGTCATAGACCATTATATAATATATCAATATATATATATATATATATATATATATATATGAATAAAAATGGAGTTAACGCAGGTTTAAACAAGTATTTTTACTTTCGACCACATGTTTCGAAAATTCCACTGATACTATTCAAAAGAATAAATGGTATAAACAATGCAATCTTCTCTTCGGGAAAGTGAAAAAAACGAAACTCGTCAATACGACATTTTAGCAAAAAATGATGGATTTGTATAGCGATAGACAGAACGCTATTAATATTGTTTAAAAAAACGTTATTATGATAAAACGTCATAAGTAGCTAACAGAAAGAGTAGGGATATTAATAGTGAATGTTAATATAAAGGAAATTAAAGTTTAAATTATATATAATGATAGAGACTACTTATATGCACTAAATGTATTTTTCTGCCAATGCTTACCTGTATGCTCGTTCTATAACCGTGTTTACTAGGGTATTTTTAGAAAAAATAATGAAAAATAGCTCAGAATTGCAGAGAAGACAGAATTTCTTGCCTTGTCATATGGTATCGAAATTGAGAGGATCAACCATTCGATACCATATGACAAAGGCAAGAAATTCTGTCTTCTCTGCAATTCTGAGCTATTTTTCATTATTTTTTCTAAAAATACTCTAGTAAACACGGTTATAGAACGAGCATACAGATGTAAGCATTGGCAGAAACATACATTTAGTGCATATAAGTAGTCTCTATCATTATATATAATTTAAACTTTAATTTCCTTTATATTTAACATTCACTATTAATATCCCTACTCTTTCTGTTAGCTACTTATGACGTTTTATCATATAACGTTTTTTTAAACAATATTAATAGCGTTCTGTCTATCGCTATACAAATCCATCATTTTTTGCTAAAATGTGTATTGACGAGTTCGTTTTTTTCACTTTCCCGAGAGAAGATTGCATTGTTTATACCATTATTCTTTGAATAGTATCAGTGGAATTTTCGAAACATGTGTCGAAAGTAAAATACTTGTTTAAACTGGTTAACTCCATTTTTTATTCATATTATTCAAAATATTCAACGTAAACACGAAGTTTCAACCTTTATAAACAAGGAGTTACAAATCTTTACTTGTGAGATTTTTGCTGCCCTGGTAACTATTTATTTATTTTTCCGTGTTAATTGTTAACAAGGTAAAAATACACTCATCTATTTATATATATATATATATATATATATATATATATAATATATATATAATTTATAATTTTTATTATCTTTATAATTTTTATATAGATAGGTGGCGAGCTGGCACCTATAATATATATATATATATAATTTTTTATCTTTATAATTTTTATTATATATATATATAAATGAATAATGTCACGCGCAAAGCGTCCAGACTCGAAACTGCTTTCGAACATTTTTTTGATATAAAGTTTACATAACCACAGAAATGACGTGTTTGTAATTTTTGGGAAAAATAATTTGACGTAGCAGAAAGTTTAGCAGACACATCCTGAGTAATTTTCTATTACCTGTTTATAAAATAAACTATCATAAGATACAACGCATAACATAATTACGTGTATGTACATGTGTGTGTATGTGTGTGTGTGTGTGAATATGCATGTGTGTGAATATTGACGTATCAGAGGTTTATCTATGCGTGAGTTGTGTAAGCACATGTGTTTAATGCTTGCGTATATGTGTGTGATCTGTGTGTATGTCTCTTCTATATTTTAATTATTATGAATCTTCCACTGAGGAGGGAGTCGGTTTCCAACGAAGGTACAAAGCTCCAGCTTTGGTATGTACTAAACACAGACAAATTCACATATGTATGTATGTATGTATGTATGTATGTATGTATGTATGTATGTATGTATGTATGTATGTATGTATGTATGTACGTACGTATGTATGCATGTATGTATGTATACTCTTTTACTCTTTTACTTGTTTCAGTCATTTGACTGCGGTCATGCTGGAGCACCGCCTTTAGTCGAGCAACTCGACCCCGGGACTTATTCTTTGTAAGCCCAGTACTTATTCTATCGGTCTCTTTTGCCGAACCGCTAAGTAACGGGGAGATAAACACAATTGCAATGCTAGGGGGACAAACACAGACACACAAACACACACACATACATACACACACACACACACATATATATATATATATATATATATACATACATACATACGACGGGCTTCTTTCAGTTTCCGTCTACCAAATCCACTCACAAGGCTTTGGTCGGCCCGAGGCTATAGTAGAAGACACTTACCCAAGGTGTCACGCAGTGGGACTGAACCCGGAACCATGTGGTTGGTTAACAAGCTACTTACCACACAGCCACTCCTACGCCTATGTATGTATGTCATTGTTCAGTTTTATTTCAAGATTTCTTGCCAATAGAGAAAGAATCGGTTTCTAACCTAGATCCAATGCTACTTCATTGAAATTTCAACATCAACAACGGGGTATTTTTGTTTGTTTGTATGTATGTTGTTATTCAGTTTTATTTCAAAATTTCTCACCAATGGAAAAAGAGTCGGTTTCTAACCCAGATCCAGGGCCTCTTCAGGGGAATTTCAGCATCAACAGCAGGGTATTTATATTTGTATGTATGCATGCACATATGTATATTTGCAGATTTGTATGCTTTGTTCCATGTATGTCTTCTCATGCATATAATTGCATATCTAGACATGCGCATATATACTTAAATGAAAAACCTCTGGAAAGCTTTGCAGATTTTTACAGTCCCGGTGATGGATTGAATCTGTAGTCTTCGAATCAGCCTTCTCCTTTCTGGTTTTGAGATGCTTAATTTCTCAAGATTGATATTTAGGCAGTGTGTTACATATCCCAGGGTCCCAATAATTACGGGTATAAACCTCAACTTGTAATCTGGATAGAGTAACTGCAAAGTTCAGTGTAGGTATTCTCTTTCTCATTGATCTTCAGCCTTATATTAACATCCGCTGGGCAACTAATTTCCACAACATTGCACAGTTTCTCTTCCTTATCCCCAATCATTATATCAGGTCTGTTGTGCTTACATTTTATTGAGTTTTTCATTGGTTACATTTTAATGAGGTTTTCACCAGTACTCCTTTTTATTATGAGTGACTATGGCTTCTACCATTATGTATGCATATATGTATGTCATTATTCAGTTTTATTTCAAGATTTCTTGCCAAAAGAGGAAGAACCGGTTTCTAACCTAGATAGATCCAAGGTTCCTTCATTGGAATTTCAACATCAACAACACGGTATTTTTGCTTGAATGTATGTATGTATGTATGTATGTATGTATGTATGTATGTATGTATGTATGTATGTATGTATGTATGTCACTGTTCAGTTTATTTCAAGATTTCTTGCCAAAAGAGGAAGAACTGGTTTCTAACCTAGATCCAAGGTTTCTTGATTCGAATTTCAACATCAAGGTATTTTTGTTTGTTTGTATGTATGAATGTATGTATGTATATGTGCAGTTTATATCCTTTGTTTTATGTATGTATACTCATGCATATAGTTACATATCTAGACATGCTCATATATATTTAAATGATAAACTTCTAGAAAGTTTTACAGGTTTCTACAGTTCCAGTGATGGATTGGATCTGTTGTCTCCGAATTAACTTTCTCTTTTCCGGAGAAAGTTAATTCAAAGTTTATTGATATTTAGGCAGTGTGTTTATGTATGTATGTATGTATGTATGTATGTATGTATGTATGTATGTATGTATGTATGTATGTATGTATGTATGTATGCATGCATGTATGTATGCATGCATGTATGTATGTATGCATGCATGTATGTATGTATGTATGCATGTATGTATGTATGTATGTATGTATGCATGTATGTATGTATGTATGCACTGTGTGCA
>NC_043001.1:108000358-108018935 GCF_006345805.1 Octopus sinensis | reverse complement strand
CTCTATCATTCCAACTGTACCCATCAGTTTTCAGTTTTTATATCTGAGGCTGTGCTATTTCTATTATTTCTGTCTTAAAATGGTAGTTTTTAAATGGAGCTAAGAGAAAAAGGCGGCGAGCTGGCAGAATCGTTAGCATGTCGGGCGGAATGCGTAACCGTATTTCGTCTGCCGTTACGTTCTGAGTTCAAATTTCGCCGGGGTGGACTTTGCCTTGCATCTTTTCGGAGTCGATTAAATAAGTACCAGTTACGCACAGGGGTCAATATAATCGACTTAATCCGTTTGTCTGTCCTTGTTTGTCCCCTCTGTGTTTAGCCCCTTGTGGGTAGTAAAGAAATAGGTATTTCGTCTGCCGCTACGTTCTCAGTTCAAATTCCGCCGAGGTCGACTTTGTCTTTCATCCTTTCGGAGTCGATTAAATAAGTACCAGCTATGAACTGGGGTCGATGTAAGCGACTTAATCCCTTTGTCTGTCCTTGTTTGTCCCCTCTGTGTGTAGCCCCTTGTGTGCAGTAAAGAAATAAGAAACGTTAGCACGTTTACAGTTGGAAGAAGGCAGTCTGGGTCAAATACTTCTGTTGGCTGTCTCCACAAGTATACTCGGCCAGTGGCCGGAAATAAAGAAAAAGATGATTCGTCCGAGAAAATAACATTCTTCCATTTCCCTAGGAACCAATTCTGTAGGTTTTTACTCCACTCTAAACGCTTTGCAACGTTTGTTTTTGAAAGTAGTGGTTTTCTGATTGCACCCCTCCCGTGAAATCTGGTTTTGTGCAGCTCCTGCCGAACAGTTTTTGTGGAAACTGAGTTCTCGGGGTGGCCATTAAACTCTGCAGTAATTTTAGGAGCTGTACTTTTGTGATCCTTTCTAACAATTCGCGTAAGATTCCGACGGTCCCTATCTGAAAGGTTTGGTTTTCTTCCGGAGTTTTGCTTCCCAATGAGGTTTTTCCCTCTTTCTCAAAGGCTGCCATAACTTTTGAGACAGTATTTCTTGATACAACAAACACTTCAGTTGTTTTCGTTACGCTAGCTCCTGCCACACGAGCACCAACAATTTGACCTCATTGAAAGTCCGATAGATCCGTCATTTTAATGAATTTTAATTACCTTTTTCTGATATATGAAAAGAAACAGCAATTTTAGCAAAACATATTAAGCAACACTAATAATAATAATAAAAAATGAAAGTTAAACAAGCTTTTGATGGTTTTATAGATATTTCAAAATTATGATGCTATGATGCTAGGTGTTTCCATTATTTTGTCCAACCCCTGTACATATATATATATATATATATATATATTATATATATATATATATATATATATATATGTGTGTTGTATATATATATACGAGTAACTGGAAAAACGATAAAAGGGCACTCGACACACTTATTAGAAGTTATATATATACATATATATATTTAGTTCTGTTGTGTCTGGGGAGAGTCATTCTTTTTTAGTGCCTTATAATTTAACACACGCACCGGTAAAATTTCCACTCATTTACTTATTTATTTCTCTAAAATTTTGTTGCCTCTTCCATCCTTTTCCATTACGTGTTGAATTAAGGCACCAAAAGAGAATGACTCTCCTCAACAGAATATACTTCAACACACGAACTCACATAAAGAATCTTTCAAACCAAATAAAAAAAACGAAAAGTATACGTCCTGAGTTAAAATTCCACCGAGATAGACTTTGCCTTTCATCTTTTCGGAGTTAATAAATTAAGTACCAGTTGCGTACTCGACTTGATCTAATTGACTGGCCCCTTCCCCAAAAATTTCGGGCCTTGTGCCTAGAGTAGAAAAGTTTATACATATATGTATATATAAATACATACACTCACACATATTCGCGCGCACGCATGCACACACACACACACACACACACACACACACACACAGACACTGCGGCCTTCATCCCATGTCCGTCTACCAAATCCACTCACAAGGCTTTGCTAGGCCAGAGGCTTCACAAAACACTAGACTTAAACAACGAGAAATATTTTCAATTATCAACATTAAAATCTACCATTAAAAGAGAGATATCAAGAGTTATTTCCCTTACACCGCTTTTAATACGCTGTATTTTTTCTTTACTTTTCGCGTTTATTTCCAGTTATGTTTGTCTCTTTTGACCGTTTTTTTTTGGATCCCAATAAAAACATGCTGTTGAATCTAGATTCATGCATTCTCTTCATTAAATACATGCGCGCACGTGCATATCATTATAATTAGATTTATTGCTATTATCAAGACAAAATCGGTAGCTCCCCGGACGGGGCCGAAGTAATCGACAAGCCCCCAACCTTAAAATTTCAGGATTTGTACCTATTATTCTTTTACTCTTTTACTTGTTTCAGTCATTTGACTGTGGCCATGCTGGAGCACCGCCTTTAGTCTAACAAATCGACCCAGGACTTATTCTTTGTAAACCTAGTACTTATTCTATCAGTCTCTTTTGCCGAACCACTAAGTTGCAGGAACCTAAACACACCAACATTGGTCGTCAAAGGATTATTAAGACCAAGGGCGGACTGAGAGTATAAAGGACCCTCGGGCATAACTGTTTACTGGGCCCCTTTGAATCTGTGTTTTAGTAGGGTTAACATGTAGAGGGCGGGGCCCTCAGAGCTCCGGACAGTTGACTGAATCGTTTTCATTTCGTCCGTGTTTACGTTCTGAGTTCAAATTCCGCCGAGGTTGACTTTGCCTTTGATTTCATTCGGGGTCAATAATAAAATACGTACCAGCTGATCACTGGAATCGATGTAATCGATTATACCTCCCCGCCACCACACGCACACACAAATATTCAGGCCTTGTACTTACAGGAGAGAGAAAAATATTCTCATTATTATTGTAATTAATAATAATATTTGCGCCCTTTTAAAGCCTATCCAGGCTCATGGGCCCGGTTTCACGGTTTCAATGGCGTATGTTTCCCAGCTTGACGGGACGCCTGTCCATCGCAGCTTTACTCATTTTTTACAGCTGAGTGGACTGGAGCAACGTGAAATGAAGTGTTTTGCTCAAGAACACAACACGTCGCCCGGTCCATGAATCGAAACAACAATCTTACGGTCATGATGCTGACATCCTAACCACTAAGCCACGCGCCTCCACATTATTGTAATTACCGCGCCGAAAAAAATGCTTAACGATATTTCGTCCGTCTTTAAGTTCTGAGTTCAAATTCCGCCGAGGTCGACTTCACCTTTCATCCTTTCGAGGTCGCTAAATTAAATACCAGTTTCGCACTGAGGTCGATATAATCGGCTAGTTCCTTCCCTACAAATGTGGGGCCTTGTACCTCCAAAAGAATGGATTATTAGTATAATTACCGCGCCAAACAAAATGTTTAGCGATTATTTCGTCCGTCTTTAAGTTCTGAGTTCAAATTCCGCCGAGGTCGACTTCACCTTCATCCTTCGAGGTCGCTAAATTAATACCAGTTTCGCACTGAGGTCGATATAATCGGCTAGTTCCTTCCCTACAAATGTGGGGCCTTGTACCTCCAAAAGAATGGATTATTAGTATAATTACCGCGCCAAACAAAATGTTTAGCGATATTTCGTCCGTCTTTAAGTTCTGAGCTCAAATTTTGCCTTTCATCCTCGCTGGGTTGACAAATTAAGTACTAGTCGAGCACTGAGATCTTGTTTTTCGAGTACTTTCCGGAGTATTCGAGCGGTTCCAAGCAGTGCTGTTTTCTGTAAGTGATCCACCCTTATTGCAGCCCCTTTTTGTCCCACATACTTCTCGAGATTTTTGCTCACTGTTACCAGGGCTCCGACAATTATTGGTACTACTACTACTACCTCTTTCATCGACTACAACTGCTTAACTTCCCAAGCTAACCTGTCATATCTCTCGACTTTTCTTTCTTCCTTATCGCATACCTTGTTGCCAGCTGTGCATGCTATATCTATGATACAGCATAGTTTGTTTTCTTTCTCAATTAAGTCTATGTCCGGCTTCCTATTTTCTATCTCATGGTTGCACTGAATCATAAAATCCCATAGGATCTTTGCATTATCATTTTCGATGATGCCTTCAGTTATGTGGTTGT
Source organism: Octopus sinensis (assembly GCF_006345805.1). Classification (NCBI taxonomy): domain Eukaryota; kingdom Metazoa; phylum Mollusca; class Cephalopoda; order Octopoda; family Octopodidae; genus Octopus; species Octopus sinensis. Next base: position 108,014,853 of record NC_043001.1, on the reverse strand, counting down.
ACCAATGTTTTGCTCTGTCAAGTCCATACATATTGCAAAGTGTCCAATGGTCAAGCCTGGCTATATTGTCGTGACGTCTCTTATATTCCCTCTGTGCTAGTGGCGTACAGTGGCTGGTAATATGCCACAAAATTTTAAAATATCTACGTCGCAGACGTGAGGAAGCGTTCAAAACACGAGGAATGCCAAAAGACGTTAATGAGTACGGGTTATTTCCCTTCAATCAGAGGTAGGGAAAAGAAACCTTTGTAGATTCGGAGAGGCCTAACAAACAAACGGGGAGTTTCAATTTTCTAGTAAGTAGCGCTTGTAGTGGATACATTTAGAAAACATTTTATCAAGTTATGTCTGAGGAGGGTCATTTTCTTTTTGTGTCGTATAATTTAACACACTCACCTGTAAAATTTCCACTTATTCTTTATTTTTATTTTCCTAAAATTTTCGTTGCGTCTTGCAAACTAGGGAAAAAAAACTATAAAATACGTGGAAATTTTACCGGTGAGTGTGTTAAATTATAAGGCACCAAAAGAGAATGACTCTCCCCAGACACGACAGAATATGTTTCAACACACGAACTCATATAAAGAATCTTGCAAACCAAATCCAAAAACGAAATATTTTATCAACCACCCACAATACAATGGATGAGGCAGGTTGCTCTTGCAGGGTATATAATAACTGTCCAGTAGGAGACCGATGCGAGGTTGAAGGGGTCAACTATGAGGCTACGGTGATACCTAGACCTTAATATCGGTAATAATAGTAATGTAACTTCGATCAGAAATATTATTAACGGGTTAAACGGGTCTCACGGCAACACAGGTGCCACGCCCAGAGATAATAATCAAGCCCGGACCAGCATCACGGAGAGCCTCAAAGAAGATACCGGTACCAGCGCCACAAACACACATGCACATACACACACACACACACACACACATACATATACGCGCACATATACCAAGAAAATGGAGAATGCATACATAGAATAATCAATATATTTAATATAATAGTCAATTCATGTTATATGTGTATGTGTATACATATGTATACATTATATATATATATATATATATAATATATATATGTATATGTATTTGTGTATATATATATATATATATGTGTGTGTGTGTGTGTGTGTGTGTGTGTGTGTGTGTGTTACATATATATATATGCATATTATACATATATACATATCTATGTACATTATATATATATCTATGTACATTATATATATATATGTATGTATGTATATGTATGTATATATGTGTGTGTGTTTATGTATATATATATATATGTGTATGTGTATACATATATACATATCTATGTACATTATATATATATGTGTTTATATTTGTGTCTGTGTGTGTGTGAAGGGGCATAGCTTAATGGTTAGGGCATTCGGCTCACGATTGTATGGTCGTGACTTCGATTCCCGGCGACGCGTTGTGTCCTTGAGCAAGACACTTTATTTCACATTGCTCCAGTCCATTCGACTGGTACAAATGAGTAGTACCTGTATTTCAAAGGGCCAGCTTTGTCACACTGTGACGCTGAATTTCCCCGCGAACTACGTTAGGGGTACACGTGTCTGTGGAGTGCTCAGCTACTTGCACGTTAGTTTCACGAGCAAGCTGTTCCGTTGATCGTATCAGCTGGGGCCCTCGTCGTCATAACCGACGGAGTGCTCCTTTTATATGTATATATATATATATATATATATATATATATATATATATATATATATATATATATATATATATATATATATATATAATTTTTAAAAAAACGAAGACAGATCACAAGGAAAAAATAAACAACAACGCGTGGACATGTTACGTACAAAGTATTAACAGAGTAAAGTCGAAGAGAAATGGAAGACAGAGAAAAAAATCGTCAGCAATCCGCATGTAGTTACATACATGTGATCTCTTGAGCACCACCAGCAAAAATATTTTTTCCTCTGTCTTCCCTTCTTGGGATCTTTCCTTCTCCTTGTTTCCGACGAAGAGCTCCGCTCGAAACGTTAAACCCTCCTTCCCTTCTTTCCTGAGCGTTGCTGTGTTTTTTTCTGTGTTTTCTTGTTTGGATTAACTATATATATATATATATTATATATATATATATATATATATATATATATATATATATATACATATAACATACTTCGAATAGGATGCGCGGCGTTCGATCATATAATAATATAAATAATATATAAATATATGCATATATACATACATATATGTACATACTACATATATACATGCATATATGGGTACAGGACATCAAAGAAACTTTGAACACAAGGAGGAACGAAAACGTAAAAACAAAAGTTCTCACTGTCCTGTTCTTGTTACCACTTTCACACTTCGCAAAAAATCCCGAATTGTATTTAATTTGCTTTGCGGGAAGGGTTGTTTCAACGAAGTCGCGTCTTGTCCTTACCTTCGGAACGCGGAGTAGACGAAACAGGGACAACTGAAGAAGGGGAATATTCCTTGTGTTGTGTCTCGTTTCTCTTTGGGTTTTTTTTTTGGTGGGGGGGTGTTTTTGTAGTTAGAAAAAAGTTCGTTTCTATGTTTTTATTTTTATGTTTTCGTTTCTCATTGTGTTCAACGTTTTTTTATGTCTTGTACTCATACATGCATGTATATATACATATATATATATAGGTATTACATATATGTATGTATATATGCATATATTGATATGTATGTATATATATATATATATATAATATATATATATATATATATATATATATAAAGACATATATATATATACATATACATACATACATACATACATACATACATACATACATACATGCATACATACATACATATATGTATGTATGTTTGTATGTACGAATGAATGAGAGCCGTAAATATATTAGTATGTCAACAGTTTGCTTAGACATACATATTCATATATCTACGTGTTGCTTTTCCACGTCACGGTAGAACCTTCTTGGTATAAGATAAAGTAGAACAACAATGTTAATTTTTATCAGACAATCTATGGACAAAAACGTTTACGTTGTGTTCTAAGTATTTTCAAAATAATAAAAAGGCCATTTGTTATTTGTTTCAATAGAAAACCGATCAATGAAAGAAGCACAGTATAAATGGATGTGAGTAAACGGATGCGAGAAAGAAGACTGGCGCCGCAAATGGCTTATTTATTCACAAGAGAAAATGGCATTGTATTCTTTAGTCGTTAGTTACTTTCGGGATATGCTAATCAGTCGTCATCCCAAAACGAAAAGGAATTGCAAAACGAAAATAAAACTCACACACATACACACACACATACACATACACACACACACAGAAAGACTTCAAACTGATGAGAATTGCAAAATTATACTCACACAATGCGAGAAATTGAAATACGTCTTTTGAGAAAATTGTGTAATCATTAACATGTAATTTCAAACTCGAATAAAATTTGAAAAAAAAAATTTAAATGACAAGAAATTCTTAACAGAATTATCCGTTGCATAATTGTTTGACAATTCAAAATCTTGAGTAACAAACAATGAATTTGAGACATACATACATACATATATACATGTATGCATAAATATATTCTTATGTATGATTGTGTGTCTGCGTGTATGTATATATGTGTGTGTATGTGTGTACATGTGTATGTGTGTGCATGTGCAAGTGTATATTTATATGTATATTTGTTTATATATGTCTGATTGTATATATGCATATATATATTATATATATATATATATGTATGTGTGTGTGTTTACATATATATGTATACACGCACACACACACACACACACACACACATATATATATATATATATATTATATATATATATTATATATATATATATGCATACATATAGGATTGTCAAGGAAACTGTGAACCGGTGACCCAGCTTGACACCTCAGATTTGCTTAGGAGTAGGGCAAGGAGATGTTCAATCCAAAGGCTTTACATACAGCAGATGACCGATGTAGAAGTTTATGAGCGTCCGCCAAAGAGGTCGCTACTAGTGTTTACATCATCTGCAAAAGGCAGATCACGGATGATACTGGTGCGTAGCAGTGTTTTGGCTTTGTAACACCGATGATTAAATAGTCCACCACTCAAACTGGAATTGGACACAAATTTGTATGTTACCAAATGCGTACCTCAGCATCACTAAAACGAAGAGTGCAAAGAACACAGGGGCCATAACACAACCTTGTTTTGTGCTGTTTGTAACATCGAAGGAAGCCGAAGATTCCCCGCTGGACACGGTAGCTGCCTTCATCCTCTCGTGAAAAGAGATGATAACATTTAACATCTTGTCAGTTTTTTTCAGAACCTTCCATGGTGCTTGCTGGTTAATAGTGTCGAAGGCCTTAGTAAGGTCAACGGAAACCATGAACAACTCTTGATTTTTCTCTCGTATCTTCTCGATAACTTGACGAAGGGCAAAGATCATGCCGATAGTGCCACGACCAGAGCGAAATCCGCATTGTGATTCTGGATAGATATAATTTATGACGAGTCGAGTAAGAATCTTACCAGCAATCGACAGAAGTGATATCCCACGATGGTTATCACAGACACTTCAATTTCGTTTGTTCTTATAAAGATGTTGAAAGAGGGCATCCTTAAAGTATTGTGGTACACGGCCTACTCTCAAATATTTATGAAAAGGTCATGCAATTTCTTGAAGAGCTTCTGTCCACCATGCTTGTAGATTTCAAGAAGGACAGCGCCTTGACGAATGCTTTACCAGAAGAGTTCTCTTTAACAGAGTTTACCACTTCCAAGAAGGTTGGCTCCAGAGACAATTCCGGTATCTCGGCGTGCTGTGGAATAGACATTATGGCGTCATCATTAGTGACTGAGATGGAGCTCGACACAGCTTCGAAGTGGTCTTTCTATCGTTTCAGGATATTTATCAGTTAAAAGTGTTTCTCCATTGGATGAAAAAATCGGAGTAGTACCGTGCTCTTGAGGACCATACACTTTCTTGAGGTCATCATAGAGAACTTTAGAATCCTTTCTGTCCGTGACTTCTTGGAATTCAGTTGCCTTGGAAAACCAACAAGCCTTCTGTCACAGAGCACGTTGGCCCTGGCCTCTGTATTTCTTAAAAGTATTCGCCTTTCTGGATGAGCTCTTATCATTTATCCATGTTTTATGAGAGCTGTACATTTTATCTATCAAATGTTGAACATATGTAGTTTTATCACTGAACCAATCTTGATGTTTACGAACAGGAAGTCCAGGAATCTCAACGAATGCAGAATGTGTTGCATCACGCAGAGCCTTCGAAGATGATTCTATGTCATCACTGATATCAAGTGTTGAGTGCAGTGTCCAGCTTGATAGAGATCTCAGTCTGCTTTTCAGCGGTTTCAAAGGCAGAAGATTGATGTGTTTAGGCCATGATGACTTTTGTAGTCTTGTATGTTTCAGATCGAACGTAACCTTAACTACGAAAAAGCGAATGGTCAGAGATAGCAGGCGTTATGAAAGGAACGTGTAACGTTAAAGTTCCTAATATTTCGTTTCTTAGTAATAACATCTGGGGAGGAAACGGATAGCACAGTTACTCACAAGTTCTGTGGTGGAAAGGCTATCACCCAATGGTCGCCGACTTTGGAGGGATCCAGCAAGAGCCATGTTTTTCAAGTCTTTGATATGTCAATCCTTAGATCTAGGATGCATTCAGGACGTCTTGCAACAATTCCGATGTTGGAAAAATGGTATTTGTCATGCTTCGACTGAATTCCCTGCAGATGCAGAGCGAATGCAGACCGCTGGAGATCATCCGACATACACTATGGCGACCAAGTACACCCTTCCATGTTTAATAGTCAGTACCAATACAAGTACCAATGAAGACGCCCATAAGAATAAGTTTATCTCTATGGTGCCAGCTGGAGAGGACAGGTTGTAAAACCATCCTTTTCCTGCTCAGTGCTGACCATAGTTGGAGCATAGCAACTGACAAGCGTAGCCCGAGTGTTATGATCAAGTTCCAACGTTAGTTTCACGATGTGATCAGAAATACCTTTGGGTAAAGAAAGAAAGGATCTAGCTATTTCTGCCTTGACGGCGAAACCAGCGCCAGAGTGGCGCAGCTCGTCCTCATTTCTTCCACACCAGAAAAATATATATCCACCTTTACTTTCCTCTAACTGCGATGATCCTGCAAGACGAATTTCACTGAGTGCAGCTACGTCAATGTTGTATTTCTTTAGTTCAAGGGCAACCAGTGCTGTTTTTCGTTCTAGTGCTGAATTAGTTATCCTCTTGGAGAATGCGCACATTCCAAGAACCAAGGTTAATATTCTTGGATTTCTTCATGTTTCGACTGCGTTACTGAATAACCAGACAGCTGTAGCGGGCTGTCAAGTTTAAGGTGAAAGCAGAGCTGCGTTTAAATAGACCTGCTTTGTCACCATTGGAGAACTCGGAGAGGACAGTTACTCACAAGTTCTGTGCTAGAAAGGCCATCACCCAATGGTCGGCGACCGTGTAGAGATCCAACAAGAGACTTCAGGTAATATACTTTACCTGTTTACCTATCCCTGTTGCTTTCACTCTCTCGCTAGATGACATTTTGTCTTTGCGAGTTGGAACTGAGCTATTGAATCAAGATGTATGATTTGATTTAAGTGCTAAAGGCTTTTTGGGAGTGATGATAGCAAGAATATGGTGCACATATGTGCCACGATGCCAAGTACAATACATCTCTGGTTTTTCTTCAGAGGTTTTCATCTCTCAGACAAGCCGCTATAAACAAGCTGGAGAGCCTAGTTTACCCTCCGAGTCAAAGTTTGCTGACGGTATAGCACTGTTAAGGAGACCCCCAGCAATCAAATACCTGATTTTATATCGGAAGTTTCCCTCTCCTAGATGGGATGCCTTCACCACGGTTAAGGAGCCCCTAATTTCTACCTAAAAATTGGAATATGTAAAATTTGAATAAAATAAAATATATAAGCATATAAAATACAATAAAATAATATAAACTAAAAATAAAATAGAATAGAATAACAACAGTATATACATAAACATATAGTTTTGATTGGCTGTTGAGTACTCATGACCTCCTCTGCCCTGTGTACGTAAGTGTATGTTTGTGTGTGTATACACTTAAATCCGTATGTATTTTATGAACATACATATATGTGTTTATATACGTATGTTTGTAAATAATATATACACATACATACAATGGTGGATGAGTGTCGAACCAAACACAATCATTCCACTACATGTCTATTATTTACGACTGATTTATCCATTACATTCTCGTATTTTACGTCTGGTATTAAATTTGAAACGGATTTATCTATTTTAAGTGATGTACTAAGACTGTCTTTCTCTGTCAACCTTCCTCGATTTGTTAAAAACATCCGTGTGAAAATCTACTCATAACTCATTAATTGTCCGTTAATTTTTCGTGGAAACTTCTCTTTTGTTGATAAAACAATATAAGGTTGATTATTTTCCTGTTCGTTTGAATATTAGAAACGATCTCACAGATGTTTGAAAATTGCTAATGCGGAAACTCCAACGCGACATCGCTCAGGCTAATGACTTTTACCCGACAGATCCTCAGTGCAACTCATACACTACAAGGGAACGACGATAAAAATAATAATATTAGTTAATATTTATTTCCTTTTGATTAAAATCACAAAGGTTTCTTATTTTAAACAGCAAAACATTTTGGAATTGTCGATATGTCGAAAATTCTGAAATTTTCAAGAATATTATTTGTTTCTCCTCGAGCTATGCCTGGCTCATTAGGGCCGGTTTCCCGGTTTCCTTGGCATATAGGTTCCCCACCCGGACGGGACACCGGTCCGTCGCAGGTGAGCTACAAGATGCAGGAGGAAAGAGTAAGAGAAGGTTGTGGCGAAAGAGTCAGCAGAAGTTCGCCATTACCTTCTGCCGGAGCCGCGTGGAGCTTAGGTATTTCGCTCATAAACACACACATCGCCCGGTTTGAGATTCGAACCCGCGATCCTTCGACCGCGAGTCCGCTGCTCCAACCACTAGGCCATGTGCCTCCACTTTCAAGAATATTAGTGGGAATTAATGGTGAAAGTTATTGTCAAGATGTCAAATGGACTCGCGAGTTCGATTCGCAGTTTTATTTAAAACTATCTGAATAGCCCATCGTTGCCGGGCAATTTTTACAATAGATTGTCTTATATAAATTTTCATTTATTCCATGTCAAAGCATGCCTTCCTCGACAGATAAGAGAGATTTGTGCAAATTTTTGCCAAAAATCTTCGTTGAGGGTTCTTTTTACTTTTTAAATTATTTACATGTCTGTTCGACCATTTCGCATGATTTTATTCATTAAAGCTTCATCAGTTCTTACAACTTTGGTCGTCATAATGCTTTGAATTCATTTTGTTTAATAAAAATGCCTTCTCCTGATGATCTTGCTTTCATTTCGTGATAGAGAGCTATCATGCAGAAAATACCTGCTTCCAAATCCTGCTTTCTGATTAGGTAAAATTGATTAAACTTTATACCTCTGTAACATTTTTTGCAATTTTTCTGGAGCAAAAAAAAATAACAAAATCGGATTTAACGTGGAAAATTATTTCAATATAATATATTTCGAAATGTTGACGTAATTTTAAAATCTCACAATATGTGACAGCAACAGGGAGGACCTTACAAAGGTAGATAGGCAGACAGTTACAGGACGTCTCACTCATACACACACACATTTACAAGCGTACACACAGGTAATCACAAGTTTAAAATGGTGTATAGTAGACATATGTGTGTATGTATGTACGTATGTATGTGTGTGTCTGTGTGTGAGAATTTGTTTGCAATGGCCAACAGAAAAGTCACCTGCCCCCTCTCTCCTTAACGCTACGTATTCCTCACACCACCATTTCTGTGTGTATGTGTTGTATTTATGTATTTGCGAAAGCATGTATGCAGCGTCGCGCGTATATGACAGCTGTAGTAACGTTATCATCCCATTTCCACCACTGCTTTCACCTTCTTTGATATAAGTAACATGAATGCAAAGTTTCATGAATTTTGGTTCGCTGGTTTAGGCACTAAGATGGTTTAGAGACAGACAGACAGAAATTTCCATATATATATACCTTATGGAGGGAGTCTCTCGTAGTCCGAGAATGACGGCTCTTCAATTTGTAGTAGAACAACGTACACAAATGGTTTGTTTATAGTGGTCATATGTATGTGTTGTACATTAGCTCACTCCCTCCATCAAATCGAAATAGTCTGAACAGGTGAACGGTGTAACCTACGTCAGGTGTCAAAGTAATAGCGAAGCAATGTCAGTTGAAATGTTTTGCTCAATAACGCAACGCCACACCTGGTCTAGGAATTGAAACTAGGCTCCAAAGATCGCGAGTGCAGCACCCCTAACCACTAGGCCAAGCGCCCTCAATAGAAAACCACCATATATGATTTTATAAAGCAACATATCTCTATTGTTGTTTTTCCTCAGTTTCTTTTGTTCTTTCAGTGTGTCTCTGTATGGAGGGGGTGGTCGGTAGTAAACAGAGCGTGACCGTCTATCGTCTACAATATTTCTTTTGTTAAAGACAGAATGGTAGAGGGAGATTTCGCTGCTATTATTTGCAAGTCGATCGGCAAAAGTACAAAGCTTTCCTTTGGCGTTGTACTTATTCATTTGGGTACATAAAAATTACTTACATTTCATAGTGGTGTGACAATCATATTATTGCTCAGGGAATACGAGAATAAGTTAATTAACTGATTAGGAATAAATATTAACTTCTTTGTTCTGGTATAAAGTCATAAATTTAAGCAAGGTGCGGTATAAAACAAACTCATCACCTGCTAGATTCGAGCACACGTGGTAAAGAGACAAAACGAAATATTGTTAGCCACAGAGTCATTCATTCACATTCAGTAATATTAAAACAAATTCATAGACAGGCGGTAAACACAGCCAAAGTCTATCACAGTCTGAGGAAATTTGATTTTCATGATACGTGGGACATGATATGGATTGTAGGCAAGCCACTGGTTGTTCTGCAACTGGTCCTCGTAGTAACAAAGTAAAGAAACGAAACATGACGAGGTGGAAGTGACAGACAATACAGTCGAATCCTACGACGAGGTTTATCAGCTCTAAAAGGCATGAACTGTAAAATCTGCCTCGAAACAAGATATTAATATAAAATATAAAAGAAAAGATGTGTAAACAGCCTTAATTAATACTTCTCTTTTGCTTTACTCATTTTTCTATTCGAGGATATGTTTTGACATTTATGATTGTCAATAATATTAGGGAAAGTGAGGTTGACTAAAACAAGCAGGCAAAATAAGGCTGGAGCATGTCTGGAATCGTCAGTGTATTCACTACCTCAAACTTATAACTCTACCGTAAACCTCTGTTCAATTTTTAATCAATTTGACTACCATGGTTATCTGCCTTGCGCTAAACAATATTCATTTTTATTGTTAATGGTGTTTCATTTAATTGAGGCTGTCATTTTGAATGGATACTGGCTCATTATTATGTTACTCTAGTGCTGAGGTCGATGGATTCGAGTAGCCCCCGCTCATAAAACACCAGGCCTTGTGCCCTATAGTAGAAAGGATTATTATCGTTTTTAAACTTTCGTTGGCCGGTGAGGTTGGAAATACACAAAAGGCCATTGGGGTACCAAGGGACCCCCTTTCATTTTTGCGCATTTCCCCACTATCCATAAAGTAATATTTGTTTAATCTTATACATATATGTGTGAGTGCATGATACAGAACAAGTAATTTAGCTTTTCATAAGTATATATTTGTAATTATTAGCGTTTAATGGTGGAGAATTAAAATATAATTTAATGACAAAAAAACCCTTATTGAAAGAAATCAACATTCTTTATAGTTTTAGAAACTATATATATAGCACAAAGTATAAAATAAAACAAAATTATTTAGTATATCGATTCATACCAGTACAAATACGAAGAAAATTGATTTATAGTTCATCAGAATATCTGAAAAAAGAACAGAGAACAATAATTTCACAGAACGACAATGGCGTCCAGTAGGACCCTAATTACCATACTTTGTGCTGTAACGACCATATGACTGGAAATTCTAAACTCAAAATTTGTCTGTGCATACATAAACGACTGACCATAAAAATCATGAGATATAAAATCATTTAAATATAAAGTGTAAAAATTGCATAACTTTTAAAATTTGCTGAGGTCCCAAGGTACCCCGCCGGCCCACATTGCCCGCTTAGTGGTATTTCATTTGGCTTTATGTTCCGGGCTCGAATTCCGACGAAGTTGACTTTGCCTTCCCTCTTTTTCGAAATGGATAAAATAAGTTCCTATTTTACACAGGAGTCGATGTGATCGGTCAGCCCTTTCCCGCTAAATTTCAAGTCTTATACCTTATAGCAGAATGGAATATTATTATTCTAAACGGCTCTTTATGTTCTGAGTTCAAACTCCCACGGAATCTACTTTGCCTATCATCCTTTCAGGGTCGATAAGATAAGTGCCAATTGTCGGATCACCTTCCCAGATTTCGCGTTTTTTTGCCTATATTCGAAACAAAAGCAATTATTATTATGTTGAAACAAGCTATCAAGTGCTGTCGGTGATGGAGAGTACAACACAGCGTGTGGCAATGAAAGTCACGTGGTTCAATATCACAGCGCGCGCGCGCGCGTGTGTGAATTTAATAATGAATCATTATTAAAATTCGACACACAAAGTTCTTGCACAAAATATAACTGACATCAACAACAACAGAAATAGCGAAACAAACAAACAAACATATAAACAAACAAACAAAGCTTGTGGTTTGGCTTCCGGAAGTTCAGAGAAGCTATCTGAAACGCAATGAGATATAGAAATGAATAAGAGATTTGTTTTACTTTTTAAGTCCTAAGTGTTGGCTTCCGTCTGAAATAGCATATTTTTAGATTAAATTCTAATTCAGTTTTTTGTTTCAGATTTCGAGCTGCTAATTATTCAAAGGTCAAAAATAACCTTTTTTGGGGAAATTATTAATTTCTTTTATCTTGTTTATTGTTTTATATGTTGGTTTTTTTAAAAATATTTTTTCCTTGTTTCAGTCATTAGACTGAGGCCATGCTGGGGCAACCCACTGAAGAATTCTAGTCGAACGAATCGACCCCATTACCTTTTTTTTTTCGAAAGCCTGGTACTTATTCTATCGTTTCCTTTTGCCCAACCGCTAGGTTACGGGGACGTAAACACACCAACACCGGTTTCAAGCGGGGTGGGGACGAACACTGACTCAAAGACAAGTATACACACAGATATCACACACACACACACACACACACACACACACACACACACACACACACATACATATATACAGACATGCAGGAAGTAAATGACACCTTTAATTTTCAAAATTTCTGTTCTAAGCGTCTTTATATGTTTTCAGAGGTGTAGAATTTACAATGTAATCATTCTTTTTCATTCCAGGTGCCATTATATTAAACATTTGCGAAGAGTAACCATGCCACGTATATTTTGGGATAGAGTAATTTTCTCAGATGAATCCAGATTTGCATCCTTTTCAGACAGTGGACGTGTTTGGGTCTGGAGGCTTACCAATCAAGAGTTTGATTTGAAACGACTCCAACCAACTGGGAAACATGGGGTATCTTTGTAATGTATGGGGAGCTGTCCCTGCTCACCGCAATCAGGACGGAGATGGCTAACCGTAAGCGCAAGCCCATCAGAGTTGTTATTTCAGGGTACCTCCCTTGCCATTCTCCGCGAGTAATGTCTTTTCTCTTTTATCTGCTGGGAACATGAAGCGGACTGACAAATCTTAGATATTTCTCTGCTGAGAGAAAGAGGAAAGATATGATGATTAAGGCAAGGCCGTTTATCAATATTATAAAGCAATTTCATTAAGCCTTATGAGAGAAATGCAAAACTAAACAGAATGACTCAAACTCATGTTGAATGATTTATTACGTATAAACGTGAACATCATAGTTGTAAACACTGTTGACTGGCAAAATACTACGGTTTCCTAGTTTTTTCCCCCGCTGACATCAGTTCTTATATCTCTGTCTTCTCTATCGCTGGTCATGCTCCATTTCTTAATGATACATCTCTCCTCCTCTTTCCACCCATTTTGCTCCCAGTCTCCCTAGAACCTCTTACTAATCACCACATCCAGTCTTTCCTCCACAGAACATCGGCTCTCACGAAATCTTTCCCTTCTCATTTCTTTCAAGAAAGTGTCGAATTGTAACAGTTTAAACGTAACAGGAACCACCTCAATCTAACGGGAAGAGAGCGGAAAAGACGTATTAATGCTCATGAAACGTAAAACAATTTCTCACAAATATTTTGCAATCCTGGAACTAAAATCTTTTACGAAATTTTCTGTGACATAAAAATTTGTTTGACGTTAATTCAAAGATTTCTTTACATACACAAGAGAAATGCATTCTGCAAATTGGCGTTGCTCAATTATGTCTCGTGTTACACTTATGACGCACATAGATAACTCCACCTATATAAACACATACATATATGCATATATCAATATCGGCACAGTAAATTCTTGTTACTTGACAGAAATTAATATAATCTTTTAACAAAGCGGCCAACTAGCAGCATGATTAACATGCCGGACAAAATACTAAGCGACATTTCGTCCGTCTTTACGTTCTGACTTCAAATTCCGCCGAGGTCGACTTTGCCTTTCATCCTTTCGGAGATTGATAAAATAAGCACCAGCTGTGAACCGGGGTCGATGTAATCCCCCTGAAATTGCTGGCGTTGAGCCAAGCTTTAAAAGCCGTATTATTTATTATTATTTTTATGTTGTTGTTGTAAAAGAGACGGCCCCAAAGTTATTGAGGCGGACTACTTCATCGAATATATTCAACTATTAGTGACGTTTATTGTAGAAATAGTGGCTTCAAATTTTGGAACAAGGCTATCAGTTCTGAGGAAGGGTAAGTCGATTGCATCGACCCCAGTTCGCAACTGGTACTTGTTTTATCGACCCCAAAAGGATGAAAGGCAAAGTTAATCTTTGAACTCAGAAATGTAAGGATGGGCGAAATGTCGCTAAGCATTCTGCTCGGCGTGCTAACGTTTCTGCCAGCTCGTCGCCTTATATTCGTTTCTACTCTAGGCACAAGAAGTGTTTTGAATTTAGGAATATATTTCGTAATGTCGTTGTTACTGGCCCCAGTACTAAAACAAATATCGGAAAGATTTTTGTGGCTTCATGTTGACTCACCCGCATTTCATATTTTGGAATCTGTTTAAAAGAACCCTCCTATCTTAGTACTATACAGGAAAGATGATCTGATATTTATAACGTCCAGAATGTGGCTAAATTTAGGGAAAACATTACTAGGCGTATTGAAGGAATTTGAACTCTTATTAAATCCCATGTGGACTGTCCTGTCATAGACGACAGTGAGGATTCTGTACTTTCTTACTGAACAACCGGCACAGAAGATTTG
>NC_043001.1:107940358-107995358 GCF_006345805.1 Octopus sinensis | reverse complement strand
ATATGTATATATCTTTATATATATAATATATATATATATATATATATATATATAGATGTAAATTTGGGTTCGGTTATGAATATGAATATGAATATGGATATGGATATATATTTGTATGTGCTTACGTGCGTGGATCTATGTGTTTGTATGTATGTATAGGTGTATAGGTATATATATGTACGCCTGTGTGTTTTATGTATATGTATATATATATATATCTATATATGTATATATATATATGTATATATGTGTATATATATATATGTGTATATTTATGTGCATGTATCTGTATGTATATGTACATGTACGCATATATGTATGTGTAAGTATGGGTATTTGCATGTATATATGCTTCTTATTTGTGTATGCATGTATGTATATGTGTATATGTATATGTATGCTTGTATGTATTTATGTATATACAGATGCGCATGTGTGTGTGTGTGTGTATGCATGTGTATATACATATGTATATATTTATGTATGTGTATGTGTATTGGTGTATATATGTATATATATATGTATATGTGTGTGTGTCCGTGCATATATATATATATATATATGTGTGTGTATATGCTTGTATACCTGTGTGTGGGTGTATGTATGGATATATGTGTGTGTGTATGTATGTATATATTATATATATATAATATATATATATATGTATATATGTATATATATATGGTTATATGTGTGTATATGTATGTGTATGTATGTATGTGTATATGTATATGTATGCGTGTATATGTATGGACTTGTAGGTTTTTTAATATATGTAGATATATATGTGTGCGTGTATGTGCGTAGATATGCGTATGTGTATTAGGATGTGCATGTGTTGACATATGTGTATGTATATATATAGATATATATTGATGGATGTGTATGTAGGTATGTATATGATGGGTGTAAGTATATATATGTGTATGTATATGTAGGTATATACGTAAGTGTGTATGTGTGTGTATATATATATATATATATATATATATATATGTGTGTGTGTGTGTATATGTGTATATATAT
This sequence comes from Octopus sinensis, assembly GCF_006345805.1. Classification (NCBI taxonomy): domain Eukaryota; kingdom Metazoa; phylum Mollusca; class Cephalopoda; order Octopoda; family Octopodidae; genus Octopus; species Octopus sinensis. The sequence continues at coordinate 107,994,332 of NC_043001.1, read as the reverse complement.
GGACTTGTAGACTTCTGTATGTGTATATATGTATATAGGTGTAGTTGTAAATTTGGGTTTGGATATGAATATGAATATGGATATATATTTGTATGTGCTTATGCGCGTGGATCTATGTGCTTGTATGTATGCATGGGTGTATATGTATATATATGTACGCTTGTGTGTTTTATGCATATGTATATATATATATATATATATGTATATATATGTATATATATGTATATATATGTATGTGTATATGTGTATATTTGTATGTACGTATCTGTATGTATGTGTACATGTACGCGTATATGTATGTGTAGGTATGGGTATTTGCATGTATATATATTTATTTGTGTATGCATGTATGTATATATGTATATGTATATGTATGTATGCTTGTATGTATTTATGTATATATAGATGCGCGTGTGTGTGTGTGTATGTGTATGCATATGTATATACATCTGTATATGTTTATGTATGCGTAGGTGTATTGGTGTATATATGTATATATATATATGTATATGTGTATATGTGTGTGCTTGTGTATATATATGTATGTATGTGTGTGTATATGCTTGTATACCAGTGTGTGGGTGTATGTATGTATATGTGTGTGTGTATGTATGTATATATATATATAGATATATGTATATATATATAATATGGGTATAAATATGTATATGTATGTGTATGTATGCATGTGTATATGTATATGTATGTGTGTATATGTATGGACTTGTGGGTTTTTTATATATGTAGATATATATGTGTGCGTGCATGTGCGTTGATATGCGTATGTGTATTAGTATGTGCATGTGTTTATATATGTGTATGTATATATATATATGTGTGTATATATATGGACTTGGAGATTTCTGTATGTGTATATGTATGTATGTGTATGTGTGTAGATATGTACCTGTATGTACGTGTACGTATGTGTATGTACGTGCATGTATGTATATATATGTGTGTAGGTATGTATATGTAGGTATGCTTTTATGTACACGTGTATTAGGCATATGCGTTTATATATGCGGGCAGATGCTCATGTGTGTTTATGTGTACTGAAGTACAGTTATATATGTGGTTTTGTGTGTACATTGTTATGTATATGTTTATGTGATAGGGGGTACATTTATGTATGCATGAATATGTGTACTTGTGTGTGTATATGTATGTGTATACATATATACATATATATGTATATATGTATATATGTGCTTGTAGAGAGAGATACATGCATAAGTATGAGTGGATGAGTAGGAAATGAGCGAGAGACATGTGTGTTTGTGTATGTGTACGAGTGTGCGTGAGAGTGTGTGTGTGTGTGTGAGTGTTTGCGTTCGTGTCCGTAGGATAAGAGATAGTAAGGAAGGGTGAGGGGCGAGCACCCTGGGGACGGTCTACTCCAGCGCCACTAAATGTGTGTCGGCGGGTAGGTAGGTCATATATTACACCCTTTATGACTTTGAAGAGGTCAAAATAAAAATAAAAATAAAATAAGGGAGGAAATGTGTGTATATATGTGCATGTATACATATATATATATATATATATAGTATATATATATATATATATATATATATATATATATATATATATTATGTGTGTGGTGTGTGTGTGTTATGGGTGTGTATATTCTCTTTTATATATATATATATATGGTGTGTGTGTGTGGTGTGTGTGTGTGTGTAGATATATGTGTGCGTGTGCTTGCATGTTGGTATGTAGGTGTATGTGAATTGGTGGTATACATATGTATATATATATATATATATATATATTATATAATATATAATATTATTAGAGACAAAACCACTATTTTGCAAAACAACAAGGAAAGACTTAATCAATACATAAAATTTTAATAAAAATTCAAAAAAACCGCCACTACAATTTCTTGTTTGTTTTGCAAATAGTGGTTTTGTCTCTAATAATATTATATAATATTTTACTATAAAATTGGATTTAATCCTAAATCTGATTTTTCCCTGTAAATTTGGATTTATTCCCTAATATTTATTATTATATATATATATACATGTGTGGGTGTATGTATATATGTGTGTGTGTATGTATGAGTATGTGTATGTATATATATGTATGTGTGTGTGTTTTTATATGTATATATGTGTATATATATATATATATATATATATATATATATATATATAATATATATATATATATATATATATATATATATATATATAAGCGATAGTCTTCTTATTTACCTAAAACTCTATTCTATTATTCTATTTATTCATTTATCTACTTTATCACTGATTCTTTTGACCACTCCCCTAGGAAGACAGTTTGTGCCCTGCATACCCCAAAAAAGTCCCTCACCACCACCATTAAATCTGCCTAAATGTATAAATGCCAAAACTATTCTTGACACCAAGCTTCCTGATGATTTCATTTGAATGAAACAGTTCTAGTCCTGTAGAAGCTCCTTCTATAAAATAAATATATATATTATATATATCAAAACAATCAGGAACGGCCACAATAGGCCATTCACCCACTAGAAATAACAGCCAAGCTTCAACCGCAAATAAAGATTAATTCCGTAAACAGGAGAAAATTTACAAAAAATTACCCTGTAATTTCTTGTACGATGCACCGTTTCATCTGCGTGTTAATGGTAAACTAACCTGATTAAATTAAATCAAGCCAATCTTCCATAGGCCCTCAGATTCTTCAGCAAGAAATAGCCAAGTCGGAACAGATATTTTCACGAGGCATTTCCGACCCTGCCAAGGTAATATCTGACCTAAAATTTTCAAATCGTCGCACTCGCGCCAAATTTATCGGCAGCAAATAAATATAAGCCGTCGATTCCATTACGGAATTAACCAGAAAATTCATAATTAATCAATATAGGGTGGCAAAAAAAATTTTGTAGAATTCTTTTTGCCACCAGCGGCCTAGTGGGAAAAAAAATTAAATAGTCATAGACCATTTTTAGTTCAACATCACAATCAAGGAACGGCCATAATAGGCCATTCACCCACTAGAAATAACAGCCAAAGCTTCAACCGCAAATAAAGATTAATTCCGTAAACAGGAGAAAATTTAAAAACATTTACCCTGTAATTTCTTGTACGATGCACCGTTTCATCTGCTGTTAATGGTAAACTAACCTGATTAAATTAAATCAAGCCAATCTTCCATAGGCCCTCAGATTCTTCAGCAAGAAATAGCCAAGTCGGAACAGATATTTTCACGAGGCATTTCCGACCCTGCCAAGGTAATATCTGACCTAAAATTTTCAAATCGTCGCACTCGCGCCAAATTTATCGGCAGCAAATAAATAAGCCGTCGATTCCATTACGGAATTAACCAGAAAATTCATAATAATCAAATAGGGTGGCAAAAAAAAAATTGTTAGAATTCTTTTTGCCACCAGCGGCCTAGTGGGAAAAAAAATTAATAGTCATAGACCATTTTAAGTTCAACATCAACAATCAAGGAACGGCCATAATAGGCCATTCACCCACTAGAAATAACAGCCAAAGCTTCAACCGCAAATAAAGATTAATTCCGTAAACAGGAGAAAATTTAAAAACATTTACCTGAAATTTCTTGTACGATGCACCGTTTCATCTGCTGTTTAATGGTAAACTAACCTGATTAAATTAAATCAAGCCAATCTTCATAGGCCTTCAGATTCTTCAGCAAGAAATAGCCAAGTCGGAACAGAGTTTACCATTAAACAGCAGATGAAACGGTGCATCGTACAAGAAATTACAGGGTAAATGTTTTTTAAATTTTCTCCTGTTTACGGAATTAATCTTTATTGCGGTTGAAGCTTTGGCTGTTATTTTAGTGGATGAATGGCCTATTATGGCCGTTCCTTGATTGTTGATGTTGAACTTAAAATGGTCTATGACTATTTAATTTTTTCCCACTAGGCCGCTGGTGGCAAAAAGAATTCTACAAAATTTTTTTTGCCACCCTATATTGATTAATTATATATATATATATATATATATATATATATAATATATATATATATATATATATATATTCGACTGATTGCGTATATATGTGGATGTCCGCTTGCATTGGATGGTACAGTCGTGGTGCTATTAATATTAATATTAATTTTATTAATTTTGTGTAATGACACAATTTAATATATTGGACTGTTCAATATATATGCCTGCTTTGAATGTGAGTGTACATGTTGTGTTTCTTGATGTTGGTTATGAAACTGTGGAGTTCAATATGGAACATTATTGTGTTTGTTGATATATTGATCTATATTGTTTATATTGTATTATTGTGTGTATATATATATATGTAAGAATATGAGTATGTATGCACACATATTTATATTTATATGTAAATTTTTTTCATACTTGCATTAAATTCTCTGAAGAGGCCGTGAGATATTCTTGTTAATGTCTCATTTATACCTGCTTTATATGGCTAATAGGTTAAATGGGACATACCTGTCTTCACGGCTGAAACAGCTGTCAGCTACAATGTAAATGTTTTCTATTTCTATTTCTATGTCTTGTTATATTTGTACTATATTATGTATAATATCATTGCTATTGTGTAATGGTTTAATAAAGTATTGATTGGGTATTATCTGATGGTTGATGATTGATTTAGATATATTTCTCCATTTTCTCATTTTGTAAATATATATATATATATATATATATATATATATATATATATATATATGCATACACGTGAGAGAATGGACAAACTGCTAAAGGGACCGATAGAGTAAGTACCAGACGTTTGAAAAAGATAAGCAAAGCATCGATTCATTTGAATAAAAAATTCTTCAACTTGGGAACGTAAGCACACCAACACCGACTGTCAAGCGTTAGTGGAGAAGAAGGATAGACACACACACACACAAACATATATGTATATAATGTACTGATCCATGATAGAAAATTCAAGAAAAAAAGGAAGGAAGGAAGAAAGAAAGAAAGAAAGAAAGGAACGAACGAACAAACAAACGAACGAACGAAGACATTATCAGAAAAATAAGATGAGAAAGAATTCAAAGATTGATCTTTACCCGTTTTTTTTTCTCTTTTATTTCATTTCACTCTCAATAAATACGAGATCCTGTCACATTTTTCAGAGATTGTTTTATGTTTTCTTTCTTTTACTACAGACATGCCACTTCACTTCTTCCAGTCTGAACTACTTTCACTCGACTGGAATTCTTTCGCTATCTCTTTCCAAACAGAATATAAATAAAATGCTAAACAAGGACAGCTTTATTTATCAACCACCCTATAAATCAATAATATTAAGTTGTGAAACAAGTGTTGTTGAAAAACACAGGGCGTTGTTTATACATATATATTTGTCAGTATTAGCAATTAAATGAACTATGATATATTGAAAGCGATATGATAAAGCATTCAACTACACAATATGCGTTATGTTTCTTCAATGCTTCTTAGCAATGAGATTTATGCGTTACGGGTGTTATACAAGTGACAGCTACTCTTTTCTATTCAATCTGTAATCAGTAATAACTCTAACTAAATATTAACCATAACTATAACACAGAAATCTTTGTTGCCTCGTCTAACATATTATTTGTTTACCTTTCGGTAAATGCTAATTTCTTACGAGTTAAGTTAGTGGCTTCAAAGTCGTCTCTCGATCTGCTAAGTATATCAACCAAATCTCCCTCGCACCACATGTTATCGTCTTACAACGGTGAACATAAAACGTGGTTTTAGATGGAGAAAATGAGATGATGGCGCTGACTGGAACACATTCGCCCCACGACTCTGCCAGCTCGCCGCCTTTACAATAATAATAATAATAATAATAATAATAATAATCTTTTCTACTCTAGGCTCAAGGCCCGTAATTTTGCGGGAGTGGCGCCAGTCGTTTAGATCGACCTCAGTACGCAACTGGTTCTTAATTTATCGACCCCGAAAGGATAAAAAGCAAAGTCAACCTCGGCAAAATTTGAACTCAGAACGTGGCGACGGACGAAATAGGTTGCTCGGCGTGCTAACGACTCTACCAGCAGTGAGAATGAACCCGGAACCATGTGGCTGGTAAACAGGCTACTTAACCACTCCTGCACCTAAATAATATTAATAATAATAATAATAATAATAATAATAATAATAATAATAATAATAATAATAATAATAATAATAATAATAATAATAATAATAATAATAATAACGGTTTCAAATTTAGGCACAAGGCCAGCAATTGTGGGAGAGGGGTAATTCGATTATATCGATCTCATAATACTTTTTATTATTGACACGAGGCCTGAAATTTGGGGGGAGTGGGCTAATCGATTGTATCGACCTCAGGATTACGAATTCTGAATTATACGCGAGCACATGCACTCATATACATGCAAACATGTGCATCTGTAAACATACATACATATTACACATGCATATACATGCATATCGCATACACACATCCACGTACATATACACATATATAAATACATGTACATGCACATACACATATCTTTGCAAGGAAATAGTTATGAAAACAAGATATAATTTAAATGAATAAAACATGAAAGATTACTTGCATTACGCGACATTGTTAACAATTCTTAAATTGGGTTTGAGTGCATCCAAATGTACCAGTCAGCATTTTGGGGCATTTAATGTTAAAAACACCAGCATGCTGAAAGTATTTTCTTCAATGGGATGTGTTAATTTAAATTTTACTAGCAATCTGTCATTTCCATGTTGTTTATTTTCTGAACTTAATAGTTTTTGCGTCATTACAACATCTGTAGAAAATCAGTGGCATAAGAAATTTGTGAATTTATCTGTTAATTGTTTGTCTGAGATTTTAAAATGGGTAAAACTTGATTTATCATAGTTCTTTTCATTTTCTTCATTATTTTCATTAGAGACGGTTTCGTTGTCGTTTGGAAGAAATCGATCCTTCACACATTTTTTTCTACTTGGGTCTTCCTGTTCTACAAAAGCATTTGTATTTTAAAAAATTACATTTGTATTTTATCACTTCTCCATTGCACGATGAAGGTTGTTTATTCCTTCTCGAGCCACGCCTGGTTCATTAGGGCCGGTTTTCCGGTTTCTTGGTGTATAGGTTCCCCACCTGGACCGGACGCCAGTCCGTCGCAGGTGAGCTGCAAGATGCAGGAGGAAAGAGTGAGAGAAAGTTGTGGCGAAAGAGTCAGCAGAAGTTCGCCAATACCTTCTGCCGGAGCTGCGTGGAGCTTAGGTGTTTCGCTCATAAACACACAAATCGCCCGGCCTGAGATTCCAACCCGCAATCCCTCGACCGCGAGTCCGCTGCTCTAACCACTAGGCCATGTGCCACCACACCCACGATGAAGGTGTTGTGTTACGGGTCGGTACTGTTAGGGAACGAGGCCTTTACTTAACCATCTCTGACACAGTAATATTGTATACGCTGCCCATTTACTGGTGCACATACAGAAATCTCCGCCTAGCGCCACTTCCCAACACCGTAAGCATTATTCCTCTTTAAGCACAAGTTTCTGATACAGCCCCTCGATGGCACAGAGAAAGCCGCTTCCCTTTTTGTGAAGCTAAGTTACGTTACTCTTCTACACGATCCCTTCTGAATAAATTTTGCAGGACAAGAGATGTAATTATTGTTAATGAAATCTTATCACCGATCCATTTAGGTAGGACTGGGCATTTTCTTTCTTTCTTTAATCTAAATTTCAATGCCGGGTGTAATTTTAGTAAAAATGTCCTCATACGTGCATAATAAAAGTAGTGCGTCTAGAAATGAGCGCCAGTGTTGGATTCGCGGTCGAGTTTCTAAAAATACTAAAAAATAACTTAATTTTTCAAAATCATGAGTGACCAGCTGCAAGAAAAACCTGTCTATGCATTCACGACCACAAGGATGATCTCATTCATTTTTGTAGGCATTTAACCGTTGAATAGCTATAATATCGAATCAAATGCTACCAAAAGGCTAGTTCAATATGTGCAATAAAATGTGACAAAGATGAATAAAATATGGCTTGCTTCGTAAAACAAGGTTACGCAACACTGTATCTTAAAAACTTTTATATAGTTTTTGAAAGAAGTAATATGAATTAATATCAAATTAACATTAAATTAAACAAACAAGAGCTGTCCAAAATATTTATTAAAACTTATCTGTTTGTTTCTTCTAAATGGAGATGAGAATTAATTAAGTACACCTCACTTTGTCAACAAGATTACCGGTCAGGACAGGTGCAAAAAACAAAAAAAGAGGCTAAGAATTTTATGGGAAGGGAACATTTGTACTATTTTGGTATTTTATCAATTTCGGTGGATTCTGAAATTCAAAACATAAATGCTTTTCCCATTCTCAAAAGATTCAAATATCTATCGATGCCATCCTCCTGCTAAAGAATGTGAGAAGTCATCGCTTTAGTGAACTGCAGTATATTACACGTATACGCAGTTTGGAATGTGAGCTTGGAATATAGAAAAACGTAACAATATATGATTCCCATTTCCTAAAACAGGAGGGTTAAGCATGCAGCCCGCAGTCGTTTGAATCTGGCCCGCAGGTTAATTATATTTTGAAAATACTAACTTTCGACTTTAAAATACATACCGTTAGGAGGAGTTCAGAGTCAGACCCCGACTAGACAAGCAATTAATTCTGGTTCTGATTAATCAAATCCCCGTGTACTTCTGAAAATTTATCTCAACTTATGAGAAAAGGAGACCATGGGTCTATTGAATCAAATATATGATTTCCTCTTCACTTTCTCAATAAACACTGCGCAAAATGTTAGGGGCGAAGGAGGGCAGTATTTATTCTTTTACTTGTTTCAGTCATTTGACTGCGGTCATGCTGGAGCACCGCCTTTAGTCGAGCAAATCGACCCCAAGACATATTCTTTGTAAGCCTAGTACTTATTCTATCGGTCTATTATGCCAAACAGCTAAGTTACGGGAACGTAAACACGCCAGCATCGGTTGTCAAGCGATGTTGGGATAACAAACACAGACACACAAACATATACACACACACATATATATATATACATATTCATATATACGACGGGCTTCTTTCAGCTTCCGTCTACCAAATCCACTCACAAGGCTTTGGTCGGCCCGAGGCTATAGTAGAATACACTTGCCCAAGGTGTCACGCAGTGGGAATGAACCCAGAACCATGTGGTTGGTAAGCAAGCTACTTACCAAACAGCCACTTCAAATGGTTTCTCTAGTAAATTCTAATGTTACGAATAAGGTTGAAATGTCTTGCGGCTGATTCAATGCAAGCAGCTGAAAGGAGATTTTATTTTATCCAGTAAAATCGACCAAATTTCATTACTATATTGGATGTAGATATTAAGAAATTAGCGATTTTTAAGAGAACTCTAGTGAATGAAGAAGTAGACGAGACGTTTCTATCGTGACTCACGATCGGTGGAGTGAAATGTACTTCTAAAAATTGCTTTCAATAAATGTTATTATTGTTCTGTAGATTATTTTACCTAACCTGATTATGTCAAAGTAAAGTAAAGTGGAAGCTGAATGCAGAATAGTGCCAAAATAATAATAATAAATAGACATATGTACTGAATTGGCATGTAAAATAAACTGCCTGGTTTGCAGTAAAATAATATTTGTTATAAGTAAGACTTCGGTGTGTAACAGTATAACACATTGCATGAAAATTTGAAAACTTGAAAGTTAGAAGCGGTTGGGGGCATTGAAAACTCGCCCAATCCTAACATATGTGAGAACTGAGGCGTTTGTAGATTAACTGGAATAACCTGATGAGAGACTGGGTGATGCCAATAAAAGTATATTTACGTTTAATATATTTATATGCTTCATGTTGTTCTACTGTTGTCTCCTACAATTTACGAATCGTATGTAAATTTTTTTTCATGGTGTGAGACATTCTTCGTTACAAAAAAATATCTGTTCTGTATTTAAAAGACGAGGAATTATGTACATTATTTACGTTATTTACATTATTTATATTTGACGGATATTTGTCCTCAACTTGTTTGTTGTCAACACAGCGTTTCATCAGGTGTCTTGGAGAAATTTCGAACCTGGGTTCTCATTCCTAAGGTATTTTGCGATGTTGTTATTATTACTATTATTTAGGTCACTGTCTGGAATCGAACTCGGAATCTTGGGGTTAGTAGCCCGCGCCCTTAACCACTACTCTTTTACTCTTTTACTTGTTTCAGTCATTTGACTGTGGCCATGCTGGAGCACCTTTAGTCGACCAAATCGACCCCAGGACTTATTCTTTGTAAGCTTAGTACTTATTCTATCGGTCTCTTTTGCCGAACCGCTAGGTTAGGGGGACATAAACACACCAGCATCGGTTGTCAAGCGATGCTGGGGAACAAACACAGACACACAAACATACACACACACACACACGCACGCACGCACGCACACACATACACGCACACACACACACACACACACACACACACACACATATATATATATATGCATATATACGACGTCTACCAAATCCACTGACAAGGCTTTGGTCGGGCCGAGGCTATTGTAGAAGACACTTTCCCAAGGTTCCACGCAGTGGGACTGAACCCGGAACCATGTGGTTCGTAAGCAAGCTACTTTCCACACAGCCACTCCTACGCCTACGACAAATATCCGTCAAATATAAATAATGTAAATAATTCAATAAAACTATCTGTTCTGAATTGAGTACAATTTGGGTGTTCTCTGTCTAGAAAGCAAGCATGTTGCCTCCATCGCAGTTACGTAAATGCCATATGGAATACAAAAATGTTTTAGTTCAACAAAGGTGTTTCTGATGCTGCTAAATTTGTGCACCATCATTTATTTATTTTTTATTTATTTTTCTTATTTACTTTTTGAACGCGCGCGCGTATGTGTCTTGTTTACAAAGTTTAATGAAGTATGTGAAATATTTATCGTGAAATGTGTTTTATTCAGACTAGTGACGTAGCAATGAAAAATAGCAAAGGTCTTTCTCGTTTTTATCATTGTTATTTTATTTTTTTTGTTGACATTGTTATATTTCCTTTGAATTGATACAATAATATAATTTTTGTCTTGAATATTTCTAAATATCTGTTTGTTTGTGTTGTAAACTTTGTGTAGCTTTATATGTATTTTAGAGACTGTTCTCTCCAAATTCGTCGCTTTTGTCGTTCTCTTGTGGCGTCTATGCTTCAGTAAGAGAAATTTTTCGACACCATTCAATCCTGACAATTTTGGTATTCCTTTCTTTTGAGCATATTGGTTTCAAGGCCAGAAATTTTGGGGAAGGGGTTAAGTCGCTTACATCAATATCTGTATTCAACGACCCCGAAAGAATGGAAACCAGAGTCCATCCCAACAGCATTTGAACTCAGAACGTAATGTTGGAAGAAATCTCGCTAAGTATTCTCGGTTCTATTTTACCAGCTCGCCACCATTTTTAGCATGTTTTACATGTTTCAAATTTTGGTACAGACCAGCAGTATTGGTTACATCAACCTCAGTGTATAACTGGTACTTATTTTATCGACTTCGAAAAGATGAAAAGCAAAGTCGACCCAACGGCATTTGAACTCAGGACGGTAAGTCCGAAGTAATGACGAACCATTTTTGTCCGCCGCGGTAAGGATTCTACTACCACGCCGCATCTTTTAGCGTATCATATTAATTACTAGATTATATTTAACCATGTTTTATATTCTGAGGACGATTCCTTAAAAACCGAGCGATTGACATAAAAATCTCCTCATTCGGTTTTAGCTAAAATATTAACATGAATGGATTGTAGTTAAGTAGTGAAATGGGATACACTAAAATATCAAATCTAACCTTCGAGGTATAAAATTCATTCAATAACTTAGATTGCTAAGGAACTAGAGGATCAACAAATTTAAAAATTCTAGTAATAACATAAGAAATAAACATTGCATCCCACTCATCTCATTCGAATACGAAATTTTGATTTAAATCTTATAACTCTTGAACTATATATATGACATGATAAATAGGATAGACGAATGAGTGGTGAGGAAGCGGGAGAGATTTCGTGTTCGAGGAACCTATTGACCAGAAACAGTTCAAACTACTTTAGTACTAAAATAAACTTGAAAACATGGCTGTTACCTCTCGTTTCGAAAAGTCAGATGTAGGTTAATACGAATGCAAATGTAGAAATAATCTCTAAAATTTGTATTAACAAAGCCAGATGTTACACCAAGAAGCCAAAATGTCGCAGATGGCACCACATCGATTTAAGTTTGTGGTAAGATTTTTTTTCCTTCACAATCTCAATGTTAAAATGAATAAGTGTGGCTATTAAAGTCACGTGATAATCCGTTTTGACGATTGTTTTTATTTCTTTAAATTTAATTTATATTTCATGGTTATTTTGTCTTTTATGCATTCGGTTAAAGGCATTGGTTCTACTTTTTACAAGGAGTAAAGGCAATGAATAAGAGCAATTACAAATGCCTGTACAAGTTATCTGTGCAAATGAGAAGTCGAAATCTGTAAGAACAAAAATCCTATTTGCTATACAAACATGCACGTAATCTTGCATGTATAACTATGATATAGCTCTCATATTACCATGTATAACCACCTTCTGCGCATTTTTTGACTCCTTTAACATATAGTCGCCATTTTGCAATGGCTTCACGTTGAGGAAGTTATTCACTATGGTAATAAAATCAGTCTTCGGAGAACCTGATATATGTATTAATCTGCTCTGGGTGCCGAGAGCAATAGATAGGCCAAACAAAAAACAGTCTAAGTCAAAGGATGACTCTGCACAGATCCCAGATCAAAATTCCGAAAAAAACAAGAAAATAGCATTCAGCGAACACTTCGACATTTGCGCCAATAACAAACAACACAGCTTCAGAAATTTTCCGTCTATCAATTCAGGGACGATACAACCTGTAGTCAGCGCATATGTAGCGTCATTCTCTATTACAAAATATAAACCCCTTTTGAATGCATCCACCACAAATGACACTATCACCAGGGCCTTAGAATAACACCCACGCAAATATTGAAAACGATATATTGAAAACAGTCACTTCACATGAATTTATTCAGAACAATTCCAATCAGAACTATTACAACCACAACATCCTATTTCTTTACTACCCACAAGGGGCTAAACACAGAGACGACAAACAAGGACAGACAAACGGATTAAGTCGATTACATCGACCTCAGTGCGTAACTGGTACTTATTTAATCGACCCCGAAAGGATGAAAGGCAAAGTTGACCTCGGCGGAATTTGAACTCCGAACGTAGCGGCAGACGAAATACCGCTAGGCATTTCGCCCAGTGTGCTAACGTTTCTTATTTCTTTATTACCCACAAGGGGCTAAGCATAGAGGGGACAAAAAAAGGACAGACAAAGGGACTAAGTTGATTACATCGACCCCAGTGCGTAACTGGTACTTAATTTATCGACCCCGAAAGGATGATAGGCAAAGTCGACATCGGAGGAATTTGAACTCAGAACGTAACGGCAGACGAAATACCTATTTCTTTATTACCCACAAGGGGCTAAACACAGAGCGGACAAACAAGGACAGACATAGGTATTAAGTCGATTACGTCGACCCCAGTGCGTAACTGGTACTTAATTTATCGACCCCGAAAGGATGAAAGGCAAAGTCGACCTCGGCGAAATTTGAACTCAGAACGTAACGGCAGACGAAATACTGTTAGGCATTTCGCCCGGCGTGCTAACGCTTCTGCCCACTCGCCACCTTAAACATAACTAATAATAGAACTGGAAGTCGTTTGAAGTGCGTTCTTAGCTAGATCTGCAATAGTGTACTTGGTTAGCATAAGACTTAAGAATGACGGTAGAACAGTGACTAATGAATACAATATATAAGCAGAATGTTTTTTTTGTCCATCCTCGATCTAAGACAGTTGTGTGAAAGGAAGTTAGAAACAAAGTGCAAAATAAATTATTCTGAGATATAAATAAGATAGAATAGACTTTATATTGCAGGGTGAGAGTTACAGCTGTTTATGGTTTGGTGAAGTGAATCCATGAATGATAAAGCGATGTAAAAGCGGAGTACGACGTCACTTTTTGTTGTGCAAATTATAGCTTACCTTGGAATATCCGCTTCTCAGGGGATAAATGTATGACATAACATTCTTTTAACTTGACTTCCAGGTCATGCCCTTCCCACGTTTACTTTCACTGTCTCCCTGCCAATTGTTTTGTCTCTCCCCCGCCCCGACTCTTGCCCAAATCTATTTTTGTAAATATCAAAGGTGTGTAAATAAGTACACAGTCATAAGTACATATATTCACGTGTACAGATATGAGGGCCCGTACAAGTTATATCGTCATGGGTTTGCCAACCGCCTCTCAAATACTTACACTTCCGTGTCTGTAGAAGTGTGGGGTGGGGTTCTGTGTGCGTGTGCAATGAAGGGTATGCCTATCTGCAGAGTGCTCAGTCCCTTGCACGTTAATTTCACGAGCTGGCTGTTCCGTAGATCGGATCAACTGGAAGCCTCGTCGTCGTAACCGACGGAGTACCAGTAGTGTGTGTGTGTGTGTGTATGTGTGTGTATGTATGTGTGTGTGTGTGTGTGTGTGTGTGTGTGGTGTGTGTGTGTAAATATACGAAAATACGTTTTCACGTAAATATTTCCAAGCAATAGCTATATATACATATATATTACACACACACATCTACATACACATACACACATACTACTACTATTACTACTTCCATTCGATACCGGATTTTACCACACCCTACTAGCTTTACAGGTGCGTCATTGTAGACATACATGCATATATGTATGTGTAAGTATGCATGCGTGTACATAAGCATGGATCTACATACGTATGTACATATGTATATATACATGTATGTAGGCACGTATGTATGTAGATAGGTAGGTAGGTAGGTAGGTAGGTACGTACGTACGTACGTACGTACGTATGTATGTACGAGGGAGAGTCAAAAGTTATACACGCTGTTGTTTTTTCAATGAATTTACACAAACGCAGGGTATAAACAAGTACACATCTTTCTATATAGTCTCTTTCCTTTTCGATGCCCTTGGTACAGCGGTCCACAAACCTGCATGTTCCCTCCAAGAAGAAGGTTTTCGGTTGGTCGTGCAACCATTTATGTACCACTTCCTTCACATTTTCAGCCGTAGAAAATCGATGACCTCGTAAACCATCTTTGAGCAGTTCAAAGATATGATAGTCGGAAGTGTCATAAGTCCAAAACGTTGCTTTTCCAGCAAACGAAACAATAGTTTCACCATTCCATAGCAAAACCGTTGTACTAGACTTTGACAATTTTTGATATCTTGACATTTGAAGCAGCTGGAGATACGATAGTTTGACCAAAAGAACCGGCTGTTGCAAACAAAAATAAATCTCTCTATATATAAAGCTGAAGTTGTCTGTGTATGGCAGGTTTGGTAGCCTTCAACACTATCTCCTCCGAGACCCTGCGGCGCAAGTTGACCAAAATTGAGAGTATAATAGAAGAAGGCTTGCTCTTCCTTCCGTAGAAGAAAAAATTCAAATCGGACCATGTTGATGTGCCCCTTCCCCACAAAATTTCTAACCGTGTTCCTATTCTAGAGAGAATCTTAGTAGTAATGACCGTTAGAAAATGGTAATTACTAAAAGAAGATCCTAAGTTATCTGATGCTATGGGTTCTGCAATTTAAACAAAGTTCTTACTATAATGATATCTTTTTTATATACATTTTATATACATTTGCAATCTTGAATTATTCGACCAGAAAATTTGCATGAAAGGAATTTATTAAATCTCGTTAAAACTATAAAATTAAAATATGTTAAACAAATCTAAAAATAAAGTTAGCTGGTGTTTTTCAACAGTTGGTCTGTTGTAGTAATTTGCCAAGCTTTTGGAAAAACCATATGCACGATTCTATTATGTTTGGCAGTAGATCACTTTCATTTAGTTCCTTGGCAGCACCATTCTTTCTCACTGCAAATGAGCGTAAAATCTTCACGTAGGCAATATCTTCACTTTTTTGTGGTTTATAATTTGGGATAGATAGATAGATAGATAGATAGATAGATAGATAGATAGATAGATAGATAGATAGATAGATGGATGGATGGATGGATGGATGGATGGATGGATGATGGATGGATGGATGGATGGATAGATAGATAGATAGATAGATAGATAGATAGATAGATAGATAGATCGATCGATAGATAGATAGATAGATAGATAGATAGATAGATAGATAGATAGATAGATGGATGGATGGATGGATGGATGGATGGATGGATGGATGGATGGATAGATAGATAGATAGATAGATAGATAGATAGATAGATAGATAGATAGATAGATAGATAGATAGATAGATAGATATAGACCTGGTCTCCCTGGTCGATAACCATCCTAAAGAATGAAATCACCGTTTTGGATCTTTTAGACCATCTTTAGCATTTCCGAACACTCACACTATCACAGTATATAGTACATAGGTTTTCTTGTTGCGTGTGGCATTGATGCCCTTAAGAAATTCGTAAAGCACATCACCATACTGAATATGCAGCTCATTAACGTCTTTGTTTTCCATGGACGATCAGACAGAACATACACATACAAAGTTCGTGTCCACTTTAACGTTTGATTATCAAATCTACGTTCATTGGTTGATTGTAAAGACACATTTTATTGTCTTGGAAACTATATTTGTGGTTTGACGTCAGACTATTTGTTTGAAAACAGATTACTTTTCAGTACCCTTAATTTATAGGTGTATGTTTGTGTGCATGTGTGTGGGTATGTGCGTGTGCGTATGTGCATGTGTCTGCGTCTGTATATCTGTGTGTGTGTGTGTTTATATGCGTTTGTGTGTTTGTGAGTGTGTGTGTGTGCGTGTGTGCCTGTGTCTGCGTGTGTATATCTGTGTGTGTGCGCGTGTTTTTGTATTTGGGTTTGTCGCACCAGAACGTGACAACAGGTGTTGGCCTGCTTCGTCCCCGTGATGTAGCAGCTCGCCAAAAGAAACCGATAGAATAAGTACCAGACTCTAAAATAAATAATGCGATCGATTTGGTCGACTAAAACCGTTCAATATGGCTACAGCTTAATGACTTAAACATGTAAATAATAAAAGATTAAAGATATATACACACCCTCACATATCTATTTACAATTTTCTTTTTCTCCATTTTAATACAGAATGCTGACGAGGGAAGCCTCTAATTGGTAGTACCATCTGCTAGAAGCAGCAGCCAAAACACCATCAAATTACACCTTACCTTCTGAAAAAAGGTATGAGTTATTAGACAATACGAGCCCATAAAAAGTCAAACAAATCATGCCTGGAATAAAGTTGATGGGTCTTCTTAATCAGGACTTACAAGGGGGCTGAACAAGATCATCTTCGTCAACAACTGCAACAGCAACAACACCTACTACTACTACTACTACTACTACTACTACTACTACTACTACTACTACTATTACAGCTCTTCAATTGTGGGGCTTGGCTCTCCATGAAATTGATATGCAGATATAGTTGCTCTCTCCTAATGGAAGTAAGCCGGACTTGAAATTTATATTGACATTATTGGAAGCTCCAATTGCGATAGCAAGGCAACATCTGCAGCAAAGAGAGGGAGAGAGAGAGAGAGAGAGAGAGAGAGGAGAGAGAGAGAGAGAGAGAGAGAGAGAGAGAGAGAGAGGAGAGAGAGAGAGAGAGAGAGAAGCTCGTACACTATCTTGTTGAACTTTTCTGAAATGAAATTAATAGCATTCTTAAAATAACTGATTTACTTGCGACGTGACAGGAAATAAACACTGGCACAGACGCTGCTTCAAGGAACGCAAGCAAATCCTATCTAACAGATGAAAGAAAAACCCAAAGCAAAAGAATAATAATAATGATAATAATAATAATAATAATAATAATAATAATAATAATAATAATAATAATAATAATAATAATAATAATAAATGCCCTGATGCAGTACCAGGCTGTGGCTCTCATGGCTTCTGATCTTAACTGATTGGAAGTGTTATCATGTACATTGTTTTGTCTTGGTATAAAAGATGGGCTACAGCAAATATTCTGCTCAATACCACAGATTTGCTCGTCAGTTGTTTGACCTTAACCAGTTGAGCATGTCCCTTAGTGGCTGACGATATGTGCATCTCTGATCACGAGCAGAAGTAGTGGGGGAGCATCATAGCCATGTGTTGAGAGGGATTCTTTGGGGTTTGAATAGTTCACCTCTGGAAACATGGGTGGTTCTTTCAACATCCTTAAACAACCCTTATTCAGGGACCGTTTGAGCGGGATGGGCTACTCAACCTGAAGAAAATTCTAACTGGGCCCCACCTGCAAGGTCATGTGCTGTTTATCTTGATATGAGATCACCATGTCGCGCACATATGGTTGTGATGCATGTGCCTGGTGTACCTTTATCAGACGGGTAGTCATGATGGGTATATTGGGCTTCGTATATTTTACCCCAGTGTCACTTTGATGGCATGAACTGCTCTCTCACTCAATAATAATAATAATAATAATAATAATCACTGGCTGGGCCCGTGAAAAGTTCACGTAAAACATAAAAAGATGTAAGCATCTGTAAACAGGGTACTGGTGCCATGAGAAATGTTTGCGTATTATGACCGTCTGTCTTTACGTTCTGAGTTCAAATTCTGCTGAGGTCGACTTTGTCTTTCGTCCTTTCGGAGTCGATAAATTAAGTATCAGTTGTGTGCTGGGATCGATCTAATCAACTGCCCCACTCCCCCAAAACAATTCAGGCCTAGAAAAGTACATTGTAACAGTTACAGAATATAGAAAGTAATGTAACCCCAATGATTATATAATCCAACCAAAATATCTCAGTTTGACAAACGTAAACGGAATTACTATTTAACCTTAAAATACATCGTACATATTCAAAGAACCTTCTTGGTTTAGTGGAACGGAACATTTTCCTGGTATTCTTTTATTTATTTCAGTCATTTGACGGTGGCCATTCTGGAGCACCACCCTTTAGTCGAAGAAATTTACCCCTGGAGTTATTCCCTATAAGCCTGGTGCTTATTCTATCAGTCTCTTCCGCTGAACACCTTGTTTCGCATTTATGTGCTTATTCTGGTATATATATATATATATATATATATATATATTATATATATATATATATATATAATATATATATATTATATATATATATATATATATATATAATATATATATATATATATATATATATATATTTCGGAATGGTCATTTTGCCAGTTTAGCCAATAAAAACGCACGCACTATATATTTGGTGTTATTTTGCTTCAGTGTTATTTATTTTTTACATTAATCTTAATCTTATTTTGGTCAGAGTTCTTTCGTCACACTCCTGTGACCGCATCAGTGGTCCTTTGTTTTCCTCTTTCTTATTTGTGTCTCTCTTTACTAACCGTCTAAAAAAATCTTGCACAACAAATATATATATATGTGTGTGTGTGTGTGTGTGTGTGTGTGTGTAGTGATCCCTCGACTCTCGCGGGTGTTAAGTTTCAAAACACCCTGCGATAGGAGAAAATCCGCGAAGGAGAAACAGTAGTGTGCTGTATACTTTTATTATTATTATTTTTATAATTTGTATATATTTATTCTATTATAAATGCAAAACAACACCACGGAGGTATCGACATATACTTAGTTTCAAGCGGCTCCATTTAATTGAACCATGCAATCATTACATCAATTTCAAGGCAGTATCGACTATCGCGGGTGTTACCTTCCAAAACCCCCACGATGTGTAGAAAAACAGTAGTGTACTGAATACATATTTTCTATTATTTTCATAAATTGTATATATTTACGAAGTTTGATCAAAGAGTATCGGAATCGTTGCTATGGTAACGAAGCTATAGTATGGAAAGTGAAGCCGATTGGCACAGATTGACCTTGGACTCTGTTGCGCGTGCACACTAGGTTATAATGAACTCGCTCGCTTTAATTATTTTGCAACGGCCTTGGAAGTCGAGTGTATATAGCGTCTAGCTTGCATGTGCATTGTTGCAATGTTTCGATACATAAAGTAATTTCTACCGGGAGACTTCTCTATATTTCAACAAATGTATGTGTATATACCAAGCGTATATGAGTATGTGTGTTTGTGTGTAGATATAAAATTATATACATAATGTATATATCTGTGTAAGTATAAATATATGTATATGTGTGGGTATATTTCTGCGTATGTGTATGTGTGTGTATATATAAAATTATATAATGTCTATATCTGTGTAAGTATAAATATATGTATATGTACGTGTTTGTTACTCTGTGCGTGTGTGTATATGTGTGTGTGTGCGTACATATAAAATTATATATATATAATGTCTATATCTGTGTAACTATAAATATATGTATATGTGTGGGTATGTTGCTGTGTGTGTGCGTGCGTGTGTGTGTGTACATATAAAACTATATATATAATGTCTATATCTGTGTAAGTACAAATATATATATATGTATGCGTATGTTTCTGTGTGTGTGTGTGTGTGTGTGTGTGTGTGCGTGCGTGTGTGTGTGTGTGTGTGTGTGTGTGTGTGTGTGTGTGTGTGTGCGTGTGTGTGTACGGAGCTGAAATTTTGAATTAACTGTGCAGAGGTTGAATATTGATTGTGAGTGACTTTAGGCAGATGAACAGTTTCTGAAACAACATTAGAACATCTGCGTACACAGCAAAGGAATCGTTCCAGGAATGACAAAATTTTACAGCGTACCATCCCTCGAAATTTGTAATATAAATATAATTATTCAATAAATCAAACTTTGCCTTCTTAAGCAAAAATCAAGAAATGGTGCATACAAAGCTTATTTAACAATCCGTATGTAATAATTGATAAAAAAAAATTGTACATAGAAATTGAAGATTATTTAGATTGGAAAATACCATTACGTTTGTCATTGAACAATCTTAACTAATCGTAAAATATGAAATCCATTCGAATTACTCAAATTGTTTTGCCGCTCACTTCATCTTACGACTGCCGCAAAATATCGAATGGCCCTTGGCTATAATTTTGCCCTTTGTATAATCTTGACTAGTTTTTAGGGTTTTCTTGCAGCTACAAGAAACAGGTAGCAAATTTGTTCATTTGTACACTACGTGATCGTTAAAATGGCCACTGAGAGCGGGAGCACAACATTGATTAATCCGTCTGTCTAGATGCTTTGAGTTGTGTTTTTGAAATGAAACTTACGAAATGTTTCTTGTGTGTTTGTGCGTTTGGTTGTTTCTAAGCACAAATAATCTATACATGAACGTATGTATAAATGTGTGTTCAGGAACAGCTATGTAATTTCTGCGTGTGTATGTTTGCTTATGACGTTAGAACGTCGTTTTTATGTCTTCGTGCTCGCTTGTTCTTGAATGAATTATATATTATTCTCCTTTCAGATAATCAAGAATTTGCTCATAGAATAGTATATTTTGTGGGAGAAGAAATATTTTATTGTTTTAAGACAATTGAACGTCAGTGAGAAGACCAATGCACAGTACGGCCTTTTGTCTTTGTAACCACTGTCGGAGAAATAAGAATATTGGTAAAAGGTGAAACCGCTGATTCACTAGTTTGCCGAAATGCACAGTGTTGGTTGTTAACTGCCGTGTTTCTTAAAATGCTTGAATCGGTCTATGCTGATTGTCTCTCTGTTTCCATTCACATCAAGGATGAAATACTTGGCTCTTGTTCGTAACACTTTAAAACGACTAGAATAGAGTCGTGGAAAATGCATGTCACCCGGAACATGAGGTCGAGGAGCTGAAGACGATAAACTTTATAATTGGAGACTCACCTCATTGAAAAAAATATAAAGGCAAACCTAACCACTTGTAACATTCTATTCCTTCTCAGCTAAATCATATTTAATTAGTCATTCCCAACATTTCTGATTATCTCCCTTATACCGGAAAAAATCCCTGATTACCTTCCCCTGCCTGGAACTCCATATTTCACAACATAGCAAAGACATGACACGATATAGAAATTTGAGAAATTTGAAAAGAAAATACGAAACCGGTTATTTCTCCCAAAACTATGTTACTATACGCAAAATTTTATAACATTTTTCTAACATAACGACTTAAATATATTCTTTAACCTCATAAAACAAGCCTTCTGTAGTTTTTTCGCTCTTTTTGTTTTATATATATATATAGAGAGAGAGAGAGAGACGTATCTTTTATCAGTTAGTCACTTCAAACTGCGAGGTCATTCTGAGCCACAACCTTTAAGATTTTTTAGTCGAATGAATCAAACCCAGTACTTGAATTTTTAAAGTCTATGACTTATTCTATCGTTCTTATTCTATCGACTGCGCCTATATGTGTGTGTCACTCTATCCCTCTTTCTCTCTCTCTCTCTCTCTCTCTCTGTACACACACACACACACACACACACACACACACACACACATATATATATATATATATATATATGTGTGTGTGTGTGTGTGTGTGTGTGTGTATGCACACTCGCTCATATAGGCGCAGGCGTGGCTGTGGTAAGAATTTTGCTTCCTATCCCCGTGGATCCGGGTCCAATTCCCCTATAGCCGACCAAAGCCTTGAGATTGGCTTATGTATGTATGTATGTATGTATGTATGTATGTATGTATGTATACAGAACCATCTACCAATGAGAGAACGAAGCGGGCAGTAGTTTACATGCAGACATTTTGATAAAAGGAAGATGCAAGAAGCGGAAGTCAACGCTGATGTAAATAGCGTCTGGAAATGCAATTTATTTATAAATATTTATTCTATTGACACCTAAATATTTTAAAATGATAAAAACTGGTCAAAGTTTAAGCTGAAAAACATTTTGCACATTTAGAGTTGAGCACTTGTATGCACGTATTTCTGCATACAAGTGCATACATATCAATGTGTGTTAGCGTGTGAATCTGCCAAGTATTTGTGTGTTTGTAAGAATGCGCTTGTGTGTATATGTGCGTACGTATGAGTGTATGGGTAAGGACGTGCACCAATGTGTACGTGTATATGTATGTACTGTGTGTGTGTTGGCGCGTTTGTGCGTATGTTGCAGTACAATACGAACAGTGGGTCCCTGTATGAGTGACACCTAATGTCTAGAGAATTTACCGAATATGATCGAGCTAATTAGAGATTCTCATTGTGGTTATTTGTGATGCTAGAGATACAAGCCAAATCGAATAACACTTTGTGGGCTTTTTTTAAAAGAATAAACGACGCTAGGCAATTTGCACCCATTTCTGACGTGAACTGTGACTGGTTGTTTAAATTAAAACGATTGCAGCCTGAAGCACACATATTAGTCATTCGAAAACACACAAAGGCTGTTAACTTTATTTAAACATTTATTATTTTGACACCAAATAATAAATATTTAAATGAAGTTAATAGTTTTTGTGTGTTTTTGAATGACCGAAATGTGTCTTCCACAATGCACTCACTTTATATAACACAGATTTTTAAAATATAGTTGATAATAACGGCTGTAATTGCCTCGATGCTATGTTCGCTCTACTGGTGACTAAATCACGAATCAAGAAGTATAGCACAAATGGTAAAAATTGTAATGCTTGAAGGAGAATTTCGCCAAAACCAAAACAGAAATATAGACCATGGCAGTGGAACTATGTCAATGATCAGGGCACGGATAGTGAGACGAAACTTCGGAATCTGCTAATTAATGATTCTATGAAATTATCATATTTTGTGCATGTTTAAATAGCTGATATGTGCCTTGCACGATGAAATTGCTTTGATAGCAACACACAGCTTCAATCACATGCTAAATAATTGTAATTTCGACTTGATATTTATTGCTTTTCTAAAATAATTCTTTCTGCGATTAGTAGAAGGCCTGAAATTTTCGAAGATGAGAATAAATCGATTACATTGATCCCAAACACTCAGCTGTTACTTATTATCATCGACCCCGAAAGGAAGAAAAGTAAAGTCGACCTTGGAGAAATTTTAACTCAGAACGTAAAGACAGACGAAATATCGAAATGCCACTAAGCATTTTTTCCAACATGCTAACGATTCTGCCAGATCGCCGAATAATGCTTTCAGCTAAAGGCACCATGCCTGAAATTTTGGTGGGGGGAACTAGTCGATTACATTGAGCCCAGTGCTCAATTGGTATGTTTTGTCTTTGTATAAAAGATGAGCTACATCATATACTCTGCTCAATACTGCATATTTGCTTATCAATTGCTTGACCTTAAGGATTTGAGCCTTCTTATGATGACTGACGACATGTGCATCTCTGATCACGAGCAGAAGTAGTGGGGGAGTATCATAGCCACGTGTTGAGAGGAATTCTTTGGGGTTTGGATAATTCACTTCTGGAAACATGAATGTTTCGTTTAGCATCCTTAAACAACCCTTATTGAAGGACTTTTTCAGCGGGATGAGCTCCTCGACCTGAAGAAAACTCTAACTGGACCCCCACCTACAAGGGCGTGTGCTGTTTATCTTGATAAGAAATCACCATAACACGCACGTATGCTTGTGATGAATGTGCCTAATGTACCCTTATCAGACGGGAAGTCATGTTGGGTATACTGGGCTTCGTATAATTGTACCCCAATGTCACTTTGATGGCATGCGCTGCTCTCTCACTCAATAGTAATAATAATCCTTTCTGCTATAGGCACAGGACTGAAATTAAAGGGGGGGGGGCAGTCGATTACAACGACCCCAGTACAGAGATGGTACTTATTTCATCACCATCATTATCATCATCATCATCATCATCACCATCATCATCATCATCACCATCATCATCATCATCATCACACAATGTGTGGAAGATATTTTATGGCAACAATTGAGGGGGTAGTCGTAAAGAGAAACAGACCGCAAATTATTTGTAATAAAGACAATTTAGACGTTTGGATGTTTATTTGTTCATCTGAAAACGTGTCACACTCAAGTAATTTCGTGTAATTATGAAGCTATGAGATAATAAGGACTACTTCAGTTTCCCCGTCAATTTTACGTCTTTGGCTTAATTCATTTTGTTTTCCATTAACTGTTGCGATAATTTTAAGGCGTTGCCTTGCAGAAATAGTAACTGTTGGATGTACGACCTTTTATTTCAGTTTGAGAGTCCGTGAGTGTATGTGTGTGTGTGTGTGTGTATGTATCATAGCTTCAACCTCTTACTAGGCGTAACACCATAGACTGGATATCGGTTGACTTTAAGGAATTTGTTGTTTTAAAAAGGGGGGAAAAAGAGAGAAGAAAGAGTATAATAGATCATATAATTTAAAAGAAAGTCTGTTGCAAGCATTTGGAATACGCGTGTCTGTAAGCTAGAGTTTAGAGGTGCTTGCATGTGACTTTGTAACTCTCAGTCGAATAACCTTTCTTTGGATGTCTATAGGATGTCCATACAAAGAGAACTTTTCATGAACATCATAAAACCCATTTCGCCATGAACTGTGAAATGAGTCACAACACTCATATGTTCAGTTTAAAAGAAGCACGTTATAAATCCGAAGGTAATTAAACAGATTATGCTGTAAGAGTGGACAAAAAAATTAAGACATCCGTTTTAATTTTAATACTATGGTGCTCAGATTGAGGAGACTACAGGCTAATGAGTATCAAAGAACCTAACCTGACAGACGAAACCCAATTCTGATAGAGCTTTCGTTCTGATATGACTCTCATTTCTATCAGAGTTTATTTAAATCATACTAAGACAATTACACCGACAAATTAAATTTCGCTATCTTCAGATTAATATTTAATAAATACCATATTTATTCCAAACGCATGAATTAATTTTTTTGTAACTGTTAGATTATTAAATTTAGCAGAGTAATTTGTGAAAATAATTATGGATTGTCTACAACAACTGTCAATAAAAGGAACTACAACAAAAAAACTACGCAGATGGTGAACTTTGGAAAGTGAAACAATTGTTCGGACATTCCCTTGCACATTTTACGCTTTTAGAAAGCCATCACTGTTTCGTTTTTCTGTTTGTTTTTATTCTTGTTTTTCATCTTTTCCCTTCTACAAATCTGATCGTTCAATTCTGGTTACAAAACACATTAATACGTTTATTTATTTTCATATGTATTTATTCGTTTGTTTGTTTGTTTGTTCTTTTCTGTATATTCGTTACTCTATGGAAACATTAAGCAATTAACATGTTTTAAAGATTGATATAATTATTCTTTCTTATTCTATGGCAAGCTGTTAGGTTCATACCCACTTCTCTCCCGAAACTTATACGTCGGACCGCAATTTGCGTTTGGTTCTTTTTCATGATTCGCTCAACGTTGTAAAACACAAGAAAATTAAATCATAATGAATGCTATTATGTTCTCGTTACTATGAATTAGTAAAAAAAAAAGAGCATTATATATCAATACTGCCTATTACTGAAATCTTTCACCACATAACTCTGCAAAGGCATGTCTGCTTAAGGGTGTGTTTAATGTTGATAATGCTGGACGTCACAAATATTGGATAATAGCTCTCCATTTAATGTTAAGAGTTGCTAATTAACCCCAGGTCAACTCTAATCGAGCAGATGGGGAAAGACATTTCAGCTGTGATCTTTCCATGGATGGAAGCACTCCGTCGGTTACGACGACGAGGGTTCCGGTTGATCCGAATCAACGGAACAGCCTGCTCGTGAAATTAACGTGTAAGTGGCTGAGCACTCCACAGACACGAGTACCCTTAACGTAGTTCTGGGAGATATTCAGCGTGACACAGAGAGTGACAAGGCCGGCCCTTTGAAATACAGGTACAACAGAAACAGGAAGTAAGAGTGAGAGAAAGTTGTGGTGAAAGAGTACAGCAGGGATCACCACCATCCCTGCCGGAGATCGTGGAGCTTTAGGTGTTTTCGCTCAATAAACACACACAACGCCCGCTCTGGGAATCGAAACCGCGATCCTACGACCGCGAGTCCGCTGCCCTAACCACCGGGCCATTGCGCCTCCAATCTTTCCATGAAAGACTTGTTGTTTAAGATACGAGCAGTCGATATGAACAAGCTTTTAGCAAGGTTAGAAACCACATACAAACTCCTTCATTGAATCCTGATACTATGTTGAGATTTTCTGTGTGTGTTTTAATAATCCTTTCTACCAAAAGCCCAAACCCTGAAATTTCGACCTCAGCAAGCAACTACTGGTTTTTAATTTATCGACTCCGAAAAGATGAAAGGCAAAGTCGACTTCGGAGGAATTTGAACTCAGAACGTAAAGACACACGAAATATCGCGAAGCATTTCGCCCGGCGTGCTATCGTTTTTGCCAGCTCGCCACCTTAAGTAATTTAGATATTATTAAGTCCCACGGTCTTATATGAAAATGCTTGATTTCAAGATTTGTGTCATGGCCACACTTAACATCCACTGAACCACTGAACGAAAACACATATGCAATTTGTAGAGTGGAAATAATATTAAAGATATATATATATATATATATATATATATATATAATATATATATATATAATATATATATATATATATATATAGATATATATATATATATATATATATATATATATATATAGCTGTCAGAGCAGTGAGTGCGACGAACAAAAATGATTAGCGGCATTTCTTCCAGCCGATTAGGTTCTGAGTTCTAATTCTGCCGAGATCGACTTAGCCTTTCATTATTCTGGGGTGGATTATATCGACTCTAGTTAGGCATTAGGGTTAATGTAATTCAAACTTGCCCTTCTCTCAAAATTAGTGGCTTGGTGCCAAACTTAGAACTATTAAGAGTGACTACTTTGGTCATTCGACATTGAAATTGGCTTCACAGAACTGCTTTGAATCTCAGCTTTGTCAACTGAATAAAATAGACTTCATTGAGGGCCTTGTCCACTTGGTTTTAAAACCAGTTTCGCTCCAGGTTTACAATGTCCATATCCAAGAATTTTAAATAACGGATCTTGAAGTAGTTTCCTCTCACATTTTTCTTTTTATTTTACTTTGGGAACATCGTAAGGATATTTTTGACAAAGAATTTCTTCGATAATATTCAAATGATCGAAGTTTTTTCAACTCCGAAAAATCACTTATGTGAATTTAGAATGTAGAAAGCCCTCGCCCCACTCCCAGGTACTTAATCTCCGTTATTTATTTGATGGTCTTCTAGTTGTCATGATGTCCATTCTTTAAAACAGGATATGGATGTGCTCAGCTTATTAAGTTATTTCTATTACATGCACACTGCCTGAAATTAACCATAATTACCTCACACAGACATCGTTCATATTCGTTTACTCCTAGGTGAATGCTAATTTTTAATGGATCAAATTAGTGGCTTCAGTGTCGTCACTCAACCTGTTAGCAGTATCACCCAATTCTCAAATCATGTACTATGAGAAAGGAACGTGTAACCTGATTTTAGATAGAGAAAATGAGAGGGTGTCACCTATTGGAGCACTTTCGATAACAGATCTAATCCAATAAAGATTATCTGTGAGATTCTACTGGAAACACAAAAGCCTCATATTTGGGGAAGGGATTAAGATTTTTAGATCGACACCAGTGCGCAACTGGTAGTTACTTAATCGACCCCGAAAGGAAGAAAGGCAAAGTCGACCTCGGCGGAATTTGAACTCGGAACCTAAAGACAGACGAAATACCTATTTCTTTACTACCCACAAGGGGCTAAACACAGAGAGGACAAACAAGGACAGACAAACGGATTAAGTCGATTACATCGGCCCCAGTGCGTAACTGGTACTTATTTAATCGACCCCGAAAGGATGAAAGGTAAAGTCGAACTCGGCGGAATTTGAACTCAGAACGCAGCGGCGGACGAAATACCACAAAGCATTTCGCCCGGCGTGCTAACGATTCTTTTCTACTCTAGGCACAAGGTCCGAAATTTTGGGGGAAGGGGCCAGTTGATTAGATCGACCCCATTACGCCACTGGTACTTATTTAATCAACCCCGAAAAGATGAAAGACCAAGTCGACCTCGGCGGAATTTGAACTCAGAACGTAACGGCAGACGAAATACCGCTAAGCACCTCGCCCGGCGTGCTAACGTTCCTGCCAGCTCGCCGCCTTAACAACGATAATGATTCCAGATGTTGGCACAAAGTCAGTAATTTCGTGAGAGTGGACAAGTCGACAACATCGACACCAGTCTTCAAATGATAATTATTTTATTCACCCTGAAAGCGGAATTCGAAATGATAATGTAAAACCGGAAGACATGCCGCTAAGCATTTTGTCCGACACGCTTACGATTCTGTCTGTTCGTCACCTCACACGATGTAGCAAAAATATATTTCGTGATAAGAATATTCTCTGAACTCTCCTCTTAATTTCTATAAGCAGTGTAAATAATCTTGGATTTTTAATGAGACGGAAAGCTTATCTCCTTTTGGTTGCTAACACCTGGTTTATTACTTATTTTTATATTTACTTATTTATTTATTTATTGGATCTTAGTCAGAAGTGGTGAACAAAAGACTGGAGAAAGCTCGCAGGTAAATAAATTCCTGTACAAAAATATTTGAGGAAAAAAAATGATGAACAATTGAAAGATGAACGGAATTTCACATGAATCGAAATGTGAAATTTTAAACGTTCCGCTTCACTTCTAAAGAGATTGGTTACTTACTGTGGTGTGACCGGAAACTACAGCTACACACACACACACACGTGAATGTGTGTGTGTGTGTGTGTGTGTGTGTGTGTGTGTGGTGTGTGTGTGTGTGTGTGTGCCTGCCTTTGTTGATGGTTCTAATGCTTAGATTTTAAACTTATGTTATGTACATTATTTACATTAGTTAGATTTGACGGATATTTGTCCTCATCTTGTTTGTTGTTAACACAACGTTTCGGCAGAATTGTTAGCACGACGGGCAAATTTAGCGAGTTTCTCGTCCGTCTAAACGTTCTGTGCACAAATTCCGCTGATGTTGGTTTTTGCCTTTCATCCTTTCCGGTCGATAAAATGAATACCAATCGAGAACTGGGATCGATGTAATCGACTGTCTCCTTCCCATAAAATTTCAGGCCTTGGGTCTTTAGTAGAAAGGATTATTAGCTCATTTGAAGGCGGCGAGCTAGCAGAAACGAGATGGGGTCGATCTAATCGACTGGGGCCTTCCCCAAAAATTTCAGGCCTTTAGCCTAGAGTAGAAGAGAATATTGTATCTTGGAAAGGCGGCGAGCTGGAAGAACCGTTAGCACGCCGGGCGAAATGCTTAGCGGCATTTTGTCTGTCTTTACGTTCTGAGTTCAAATACCGCCGAGGTCGACTTTGATTTTCATCTTTTCGGGGTCGATAAATTAAGTACCAGTTGCGTACTGGGGTCGATCTATTCGACTGGCACCCTAGCCCCCAAATTTCGGGGCTTGTGCCTTGAGTAGGAAAGAATATTTATTGCTTGCATAGTCTCTTTTCATCAAAGACCTTCAACTCTCTCTCTCAAATAGCTGAGCGAAACTTTATATTCTAGGTAACATTTTTTTCTTTTAAGACAATAGCTACGACGACGGCGACAGCTGCGACAAAGATGGCGTCGACATTCACACACACACATACGCACACACACACTCACACACACACACACACACACATACACACACACACACACACACACACACACACTCACACACACACACACCTCACACACACACATACACACACAATCACACACACACACAAACATTCATACACCCGCAGTCGTACACATACTAACACGAAACGTTCAGTTATTCAAAATCTTTTCTCCCTCTCTCTCGCTTACTCTCCCTTTCTTTCTCACTCTCTTTCGCAGATGCACGCACACACACATACACACAAACACACACACACACACACATGCACACAGACATACTCTCTCACACAAATGCGGACTTGCACACTCATACATATACTAATATCCAACGTCATTTATTCACACTTTTACTCTCTCTTTCCTTCTGCCTGTCAGTCTGTCTTTCTCTTTCCGTCTTTTTCATTGTCACTCGCACACACTCTCTCTCTCATATAGATAGATAGACAGACGGATACACAGACAGACAGACAGACAGTTAGTTAGTTAGTTAGTTAGTTAGTTAGTTAGATAGATAGATAGATAGATAGATAGATAGATAGATAGATAGATAGATAGATAGATAGATAGATAGATAGATAGATAGATAGATATAGATAGATAGATAGATAGATAGATAGATAGATAGATAGATAGATAGATATGTTTCTTTATTAGCCACACAGGGCTGCACACAGATAGAACAAATTACAAGGTAGAGCTTTTCTTTTGAAGGTCTAAAAAAAAAAAAAGGGAAGGGGGGGTTTCGATCAAAAGGGATCGTAAAAGGAGAGAAAGAGGACAAAAAAGGGGGGTTAAAAAAAAAGGGGGAGAGGAAAAAAAAATTGATCAATAGATAGATAGATAGATAGATAGATAGATCGATCGATCGATCGATCGATCGTGGAACTTCGTCAGTTACGACGACGAGGGATCCATTTGATCCGATCAACTGAACAGCCTGCTCGTGAAATTAACGTGCAAGTGGCTGAGCACTCCACAGACACGTGTAACCTTAAAGTAGTTCTTAGCGTGACACAGTGTGACAAGGCTGGCCCTTTAAAATACAGGTACACACAGGAAAAAAAAGTGAGAAAAATTTGTGGTGAAAGAATACAGCAGGGTTCGCCACCACCCCCTCGCGGAGCTTCAATAAACACTCACAACGCCCGATCTGGGAATCGAAACCGCGATCCGACGACCGCGAGTCAGCTGCTCTAACCACTGGACCACAGTACCTCCACAATAGATAGATAGATAGATATGTTTCTTTATTAGCCACACAGGGCTGCACACAGACAGAACAAATTACAAGGTAGAGCTTTTCTTTTTTGGGGAAAAAAAAGGGGGTTAGTTTTCGATCAAAAGGGATCGTAAAAGGAAAGAAAGAGGACAAAAAAAGGGGAGGATTTAAAAAAAGGGGGGAGGGGGAAAATAAAGAAAAGGGGAGAGGAAAAAAAAAGTTGATCAATAGGGATCGTAATCACAGAAATGTCAATATGAAGTGTAAAGGGGAGGACAGGTGAGGTTTACCCGTGGAAGGAAAAGCCTACGGAAAAGACCACGGTAACCTCGGTCAATGAAGTCACATGTTATATTTCTCTGTATTAATTTTTACGGTTCATAGAATCATAGTCAAGGTGGCTTCGTCATTCATACGTGCTATCCTTGCTACATTCACCCATCTTTTTTTTAAACATTCACTAGACAGATAGATAGATAGATAGATCTAAGTACAAAATAACTGCCTCGACTTTTATCTCTCAGTCGTACTTACACTTAAAACAAATTCTCTTTCTTTCCACACAAACGCACAACAAACACTAACATGTATTTATTATGTTGATCATCAAGATCTATAAAAAGAACACCAGTAAAACTGAAGGGAGACTGGTCCATTGTTTTAGAATTAGCAATCTTTCTCTCCGTCTCACCATTGCCTGTTGCTGTTACTGATTATATCGGAGCCAAATAGCGAACTAAAAACATTGTCTTAAGGAAAGAATTAACAGATCATCTCTCTCTCTCCTCTCTCTCTCTCTCTCTCCTCTCTCTCTCTCTCCTCTCTCTCTCTCTCCTCTCTCTCTCTCTCTCTCTCTTTTTCTCGGCTTATCATGCTGCCACTGTGATGTCCGAAGAATTGTAGGATAAGAAAGTAAACACAAACAATATGTCGCACATATATATGAATACATACACACACACACACACACACACGCACATATATGTAATATACATATATGCATGCAAATAAATATATGTGTGTGTGTGTATATAAGTATGTATATATATATATATATATATATATATAATATATATATATATAATATATATATATATCGGAGTCTCTTTCATTCTTTTGTTGTCTTACCATTTTTATCAATATATATATATATATATACACGCACACACATATATAGGCACAAAAAGAAAGGGCAAGAGAGATAAATGTGTGTGCGTGTAATGGCCAGAGAGAAGATAACTGAAAGGCAAAAGGTAAAGATAAAATGTAGATAGAGAGACATCTGGTGGGGGAAAGTATAAAAAAAACAAGTTTAACGTAAAAGACAGCAATGAAGATCTAAAAGAAAATGGAAGGCACGATACAATCAATCGCCGGCATTCTCCTCCCATTCTATGTCCCGAAGGGTCTGTTTGTGTTTGGTGTTTGTGAGTTACTGATAATTTGAAATTACTTAAAAATAATAATAACAAATACAAAGAATGGAAAATATTATCAGAAAATTCTAGCCAATGATGGCCTGCCACGTAGAAGAGTTCTCTGAAAATGTTAATTAAGTAAGCTTCGAGTGAGCATTGCAGAATTAAGATAACGCTTTAGACACACGTTGATGAAAGCTGAAACAAAGGACGCAGTTAAAGTGATAATTGGATTGAGATTGGCTGATAGGAGAATCTTCAAAGCATTGGACTAAATGCCATGTCATATTTACTCCAGTTACTTACGTTCTGCGTTCGAATCTCGCAGAAGCCACTTTTGTCTTTAATCTTTATAGGATCGATAGAAAAAAAATACTCTAGGGCCAGTAATATTGATTTCGAATTTTGACAGAAAGCAAGCAATTTCGGGGAAAGGGTTACGTCAATTACATCGATCCCAGTGCTTGACTGGCACTTATTTTATCGACCCCGAAAGGGTGAAAGGTAAAGTCGACTTCAGCGAGATTTAGATTCAGAACGTAAAGACGGACGAAATGCCGCTAAGCGTTTTACCAGTCGTGCTAACGGTCCTGCCAACACGCCACATTTCTAGTGCCAGTAATATCTTTTTTTATTTGGGGCACAAGGCCTGAAATTTTGGTGAAGGGGAACTAGTTGATTATATCGACTCCAGTACATGACTGGTATTTATTCCATCGACCCCGAATGGCTGAAAGACAAAGTCGACCTCGGCGGAATTTGAAATCATCGCTGTATCTTGATTATATATTTACAACGTATAGAATGTACGATTTAATCTACTACAAATCAAAAACTGACGTCCCTAAATCAGTTTAAAGTTTTATAACGACTCTGGAGCCAATATTTATCGATCCTTGTCCTTTCCTTGGGCCGCATCATTGGCGCAGTGTAGGAAAACTTAATGCAGGGTTAATAGTTTGTCTTCCTCAGAAGCTTATAGAAACCTGCACTTACTTCATGCGCAGATCCATAGTATCTTGAGACTAAGGAGATGCTTATGAACTGGATTAGAGAAGTATGCTTGTATTTCTTTCATGCTTTCTTCACGAAGCAGTAGCCACGCCAATGACTTCGTTAGGCACTGTGAGACGAGTATAATCGACGTGATTGTCATGTCTTGAGCAAGTGAAAGTTGATAACTGAATTAGAAAACCGCGAGCGGTGAAGAACTTCCAGTGAATTAAGGCTCTGTGGTGAGATAATTGGGTAAGTTTATAAGGGAAGGCTTAAGTGGGAGGAAACACGACGAGAGGTGGGAGACGAATGTGCTGGATTGGCTTATTTGGAGATAGAAGAAAACTAATTATGTGATTATAATAGAAGTTTAGAATTTAGGACAAGCAAACAACACATCTATGGACTAGAGGTTCAAGTGTACTGGAGAGAGTATCTATGACCTTCAGACAACGGCGAATATAGTACGCGTCAGGTCAGCATTGCTTTAAAATGCTCTGATGGTATATCCGATATGAAATCCCTTATTTATTATGTATGCTGTGCGGATGTTGTGTGAGTGTATGTATGTATGTACGTATTTATGTATGTATGTATGTATGTATGTATGTATGTATGTATGTATGTATGTATACATGCATGCATGTATGTATGTATGTATGTATGTATGTATGTATGTATGTATGTATGTATGAATGAATGTATGTATGTATGTATGCATGTAGGTATGCATGTATGCAAGTATGTATGTATGTATGTATGTATGTATGTATTTATGTTTGTATGTATGTATGTATGTATGTATGTATGTATGTATGTATGTCTCTTCTATTTTTAAACCTTATAAATCTTCCGCTGAGGAGGGATCCGGTTTCCAACAAAAATACTAGGCTCAATCATTGGGATGTAGTTAACAACACAGACAAATTCACATTTGGAACTTGAGAAAAGTCTTGCATATTTTTACTGTTCCACTCACAGATTTCACTTGTAGTGTACGAATTAGCCGGTCGAATTCTTTTTTCTGAAAATCCTAGTTTATCCAGATTCTCCTTTAAAGAATTTACTAACAAAACCTAGTGCTCCATTTATTATTGGTATGAATATGAATTCATAGTCTGGATATAGAAGCTGGAGTTTTCGACGTGGTTGTCCATGTATGTATGTATGTATGTATGTATGTATGTATGTATGTATGTATGTATGTATGTATGTATGTATGTACTACGTACGTACGTACGTATGTATGTATGTACAACTATTATCACGGTTGTGTAACCCGAGTTTTGTGTCGCTGCTTATGAAAGAAAAACAATTCGTTTTTGACTATACCATCAGAAATATTTCAAAAATAGTTTTATACGCATCGCTTATATCGACATTTCAGAACGCTATCCTCAAATTAACATAAGCGTAGTCTTGGTGGTCAGTGAATAGAAATTTGGGGTAAACAATTCTAAAAACCACTGTTCTTGCAGCATTCTTTCATTCTTTCATTCTTTTACTTGTTTCAGTCATTTTACTGCGGCCATGCTGGAGCACCGCCTTTAGTTGAACAAATCGACCGCAGGACTTATTCTTTGTAAGCCTAGTACTTATTATATCGGAATCATTTGCCGAACGGCTAGGTTACGGGGACTTAAACTTATCAACATTGTCTGTCAAGCGATGGTGAGCGACAAACAGACACACAAATACATACACACACACACCCAAAGAAGGTGCCACGCAGTGGGACAGAACTCGAAACTATGATGTTGGAAACAAGCTTCTTAGCACAACAGCCACACGTGCCCCTATGAGTGTACATAGGAGTGACTGTGTGGTAAGTAGCTTGCTTACCAACCACATGGTTCTGGGTTTAGTCACACTGCGTAGCACCTTGTGGAGTGTTTTCAGCTGCACAACTCGATTAGGCTTTGTGAGGGGAGGTTTCCAGGCAAGTGATGCCAACTTTTCCCTAATGTTCAAAATCCTATTCACTCTGAATATAAAATTGGTTGCTAAAATGAACTTTCTGTTTCTTTTTTATTTTGTTTCGTTGCTTTATTTTGTTTCGTTCTCTTAGGTACAGGCGGAGCTTTGTGGTGACTAGAGACTTGCTTCCCAGCCACATGGTTCCAGGTTCAGTCACATTGCGTAGCATTTTGGTCAAGTGTCTTCTCTTATAGCCTCTTATGCCGAAGCTGCCACGCAGTGGGACTGAACCCGAAACCATGAAGTCTAACCACATGACTTCTTACCACACAGCCACGCCGGTGCATTCACTTGCTAAATTTGACTCTTAGTGTTGCTTGAACACATGTGCATACCAGAGGAGAGCTACCATCTTTTACCAAGTGCCAAAATCGAACTGACTCTTGATGAAGGATGATGCGGTAGAGATCCTCGAATTAGCTTCAGGATCTTGTAGTTGTAAGTGGTGATGAATGAAGAGAGTGATCCATAAAGGCTGCCATCTGTGCCTATGTGAGGTAGGTATTTAGTGCTAGTTCAGAGAAACAGACGCCATTGCAGTAGCTGTAAACAGTAGAAAAAAAACACTGTCTATAAATCAGTGATTGTAGCTTGTTTGGGAGCTAATCCCTTTTAATCAATTTAGTTATATAATGGGAGTACAGAAACGTCTGTTATCACAAACCCTTACCATACTTACACAAAATGAAACATTAGAAAGAAACAAAATTCATTTCAAACTCAACAGTGTATATACCAATGCATCTGTTGCTAAAATATGTCTGCGCAGCGTAACAATAAGTCAACTAGATTAGGGTTTCACAGTCAAATGCCACTGGTGAGCCACAACTTTTATTTGGAGACATAATTTTCATACATATGTGTTAAATTAACCCAGTAACCATTGCGTTCTGACTGACAAATTCTTTTCACTAAGTAAACAATATTTTTTTGATAATTCACTCAGAATTTTAGTGTGTGATGTAACAGCGGCAATAAGAGAGGGTTAAAAGAAAATATCACCAAAATACCGATGCGTGTATGTATGTGTGTATGTGTGTGTGTGATGGGTGTATATATCTATGTGGCTCGTTTTGGGACGAATTCTTTTTGCACAACAATAACTGACTGAAATGAGAATCCACTGTGGACAACCACCATCACCACCACCGCTTTCGACCGACAGCCGGTCTTGCCATCCCCAGCACTACCCTCTCTAATGTGACCCCTACGGCGCCCCAACAACGCCCCAACATTTAAAGGACTGCTGCTGCTAGCACAAGCTCTGGACTATCCAAAACGGCAGAATCTGTGTAAATACAGACTTCTTTGACTGAATTCCTCTAAAGATAAGCCTTTGCGCTCGAAATAGAAAGGTTGTTTTTTTTGCTTCAACTTTCAGCATTGTTAGAAGTATTCCTTATTTCTCCTTTTATTCATCATTCCAACTCTGTACTACAATGCTTCAAGCGAATTGCAACGCTCTTCTATAACGAACCCATATTATTAAGCAAATAAGTCTCACCGTTAATCTTTATAAACCAAATGACCAGCTGATGACATAATCTGTGCTTCTAACTGGTAGCTTCCAATTAGCATAAATGAGTACATATGGACGAAAGTAATGAATACCTGTAAGCGATTTCATTCCGTTATGGCATACTTACGATTCTGTCCATAGGCGCGGCTCTGTGGTAAGAAGTTTGCTTCTCAAACAAATGGTTCCGGGTTCAGTTTCTTTTCGTGGGACCATGGACAGGTGTCTTCTACTAGAGTCTCGAGTCGGTCAAAGCCTCGTGATGAATTCCATAACGAGAAACTGAAGCCTGTCGTATCGTGGGAGTGTGGTAAGAAGCTTGCTTCTCAACCACTTGCTTCCGGGTTCAGTCCTACTGCGTGGCTCCTTCGGCAAGTGCCTTCTGCTATAGCCACAGGTCGACCAAAGCCTTGTGAGTGGATTTGGTAGACGAAAACTAAAAGAATCCCGTTGTGTGTGTGTATGTATATATATATATATATAATATATATATATATATATAATATATATATATATATATATATATTATATATATATATATATATATATATATATATATATATATATATATATATATATATATATATATAAGTAGTTGAATGAATTATCCTAGTATGGATAATTCGGTTAACCGATACCCGGGTAGCAAATTTACGTCAGAAAGCACGGTTGAAGCTACATGCCAAGGGCAGAAATCACGTGCTTTCGTGTGGAAATTTGTGTGTTATTTTACTATAGATAAATGAAAGAATGGAGTCGAACGACGATTTAACAAAATTCCTTTATTCTCGACATATGTTTCGAAGACTGCATATTCTTAATTCCGAAGGAATAAAGGGTGCATTATGCCGTCTTCTCATCAGGAAAGACAAGGAACTTATGTCAGCATCATGACGAACAAAAACTTTTACATGACTGCCCACACGGAGTCCATAGTGATAATGGACATATGTCGAGAATAAAGGAATTTTGTTAAGTCGTCGTTCGACTCCATTCTTTCATTTATCTATCTATCTATATATATATATTTATATATATAGATAAATGAAAGAATGGAGTCGAATGACGATTTAACAAAATTCCTTTATTCTCGACATATGTCCATTATCATATATATATATATATATATATTTATGTGTTTGTGCCTTTGTGCCTGTTTGTCACACACATCTCACCATCGCTTGACAGCCGATGTTGGTGTGTTTATGTCCCCGAAACTTAGCGGTTTGCCAAAAAGACGCCGATAGCATAAGTACTAGGCTTACAAAGAATAAGTCCCGAGGTCGATTTCTTCGACTAAAGGCGGTGCTCCAGCATAACCGCAGTCAGATGTCTGAAACGTGTGAAAGAGTAAAAGAATATATATGCATTTGTGTGTGTGTTTGTGTATTTGTGTCTTTTCCTTCCACGACTGATTGACAACCGGTGTGTGTATGTTTACGTCCCCGTAACTCAGCGGCTCTGCCAAAGTGACCGACCGAATAAGTACCAGGCTTTAAAGGAGTATGTATTGGGGTCGATTCGTTCGACTAAAATTCTTCAAGGCGGTGCCCCAGCATGGCCGGAGCCCAATGGCTGAAACAAGTAAAAGAAAGATGTGCATGTGTGTGTATGTATGTGTGTGTGTGTGTGTGTGTGCACGTATGTGGGGAGATGAAATGTGAGTTGTCTGTTTCTATGCCTGCCTTGTAATTATAACCTTCAAGACGAACAGACATAATGTTATATATATATATATGTACATATATAAACATTATTGTTTACCATCTCGCAGAGAATATTCATTATATGTATCTAGAGAAATAACAGTTAAATATTCCTCGTACTATATGATTCAGTCTATCAAGCAAAATATTGGAGAAATATATTCTTTTCTATTCTAGGCACAGGGCCCGAAATTTTTGGGGAAAGGGTCTGTCGGTTAGATCGACCCCAGGACGCAACTGGTACTTAATTTATCGACTCCGAAAGGATGAAAGGCAAAGTCAACCTCGGCTGAATTTGAACCCAGAACGTAAAGACAGACGAAATGCCACCAAATATTTCGCCCGGCGTGCTAACGTGTCTGCCAGCTCGCCGCCTTTGCAGAACTACATTAAGATGAATTTGAGTAAAATCAACAATACGTTAAAGCACATAGAGTTGGAAAGGAATTTCGGGGTAGGAGATATTCTATTTTTCTTATTATTTGTTTGGCATTTGTCTTATAATGCTTACATGAAATAGTTTTCGAAATTTGATGAATGGTCCCCGCCTGACTCATCAGATCTTACCACTTCCTCAAAGCAAAAAAATATCTAACAAGTCTTGTCAATCAGCCTCGTGCTCCTAGTGGACAGAACGGGTAACGTGTTGCCCCGACGGATGGCAGGGAGGACGTGCTGGAACAACCGCGCTCTCTCTCTCACAGGGCTCGTACTTGCAGACTGACATCTCCGCTCCCATAGCGGCAAGCAGCGACGTGATCCAGGGCCAGAAAAGGTAAACAGATGATTGCACCAGTAAAATATGATACTGCGTGTATGTGCGTGTGTGTGACGTCAAATGACTGAAATGTGTGAAACAGCAAAAGAATATATATGCATGCATGTGTGTGTGTGTGTGTGTGTGTGTTGTGTGTGTGTGTGTGTGTGTGTGTGTGTGTGTGTGTGGTCCAAATGGTCCAATTATTTGATTGTGCCAATTCCCACACCACATCATTATATTGCCCCCGCCTATATGATTATCTGCCTCCAATCCAATGAGGATTGGTTTGGGAGTAATATAGGCAGTTGTAAAAAGAGATAGAAAAAAGCGAATGTTAGCAATTTCACGTGTTGCAGGATGGTTCGTGACTTTATGGTTCTCTGTATATTTATTTTATTATACATAAATCTACTACATATGAGGAAAATCGGTGTATGTTTGTTTGTGGCGTTGTTAGCTAACTCCTCCTACATCGTTTTATTGATTTTGATGAAACTTGACGCGTGAGTAGAACTCATGTATGAAAACCATGTGACATACTTAGATTGTTGAAAAATTCGACAATATGGCCTTTGGAAGGGACCTTTATATCTACCTCATATAACTATTTTTTTAAACACCCAAGGAAAATAACCCATAGCACCTGTACAATATTTTCTAAAAACACTCAAGGGAAATAACCCATTTCATTGTTTATGCTAGATTACTTTGAATATTGATTTTTTGTGAGTCTTATTTCCAATGTTTGCAGACAATATCACTTTTATACTTCATTTGACCTGGTAACCGCGTGACATATTTAGATAGTTGAAAAAATCGATAATAGAGCTCTTCCAATGGATCCTTCTATCTACTACATATTACTGATATTTTATTTAAACAACCTAAGGGAAATAACCCATACCACCTGCAGATTTTAGGGAAATGATCAACATTTGATTCTCACGATCAGCCGACCTAATTCTGCATTTCACTACTTACAGTTTTGAACTGCTAAACATTATTATTACACTTCTTTCATTTGAATCTTAAACTTTAAAAATTTCATTCATACATTTCTATACATACATACTTTTTTAATGTCCATTACTCTGATAATTCTGCATTTTTACAGTTACACTTTTTCTATCACAGTAGATAAATTTTTTTATTCCACAACGTATTTGTAGTGGCTTCATGCAGGCATAGCGCGGATTCGATCTTTGATTGCCAAATTTCACTTAACACTTCTCACGGTAAAACAATAATTTTTCTGTGAATGACAGCAGTTATATACATTTCCTAGATGCCTTCGCTAAGCAGAACAATGTCTCTACCTCTCGCCAACCTCCGACAACCTTTCTCACCAGCCTCCGACAATCTTTCTTGCCAACCTCCGAAAACCTCTCTCGCCAACCTCCAACAATCTCTTCCTCCTCCAGCTGACAGTTTTTTGTACTTTTTGGAGACGGAAAATACACTTTTTTGTGGCAGTTATAACGAAATTGCTTTCTTATATCAGAGTAATAAGGCGTTTCAATAGAACATCTTTATCCCCGGGAATTACCGGGTTCACCAGCTAGTTATACAGAAGCAAAGAAAACAAAGTTTTAAATGACGGGCGAATAAGTTTTCGATTGCAATTTGAGTCCTACGGTGGAACCTAAAATAAATGTATCAACCTGTTCAAGAGAAACGCTTACAAAGGTCTTTATGCTTGGATGAGCCAATGAGTGAGATACCTACAGGTTAGAAATTTATTTAAAAAAGTAGATAAAACTCCCTGGAACATACCCCGCCCCACACTATTTTATGTATGCTCTCCCTCAATACACGCCGTGTATGATACACACACACATATGCATACATATACACGTATATACACAAAATATGTGTGTGTATGTGTGTATGTGTGTGTGTATGGCCTCGTCAGCCTATAATGACATGCATAAGATCTGGTCATCAAATCTAAGTAGAGACTTCAAACTTGAAATCTTCAAAGCCACAGTCGAACCAATTCTACTATATGGCTCAGAAACCTGGACGTTATCAAAGAAGCTTGAGAGGCGGTTGGATGGAACCTACACTCGCCTCCTTATGAGAGCTCAAAATCTCTCGTGGAAGCGCCATCCAACCAAAATGCAAATGTATGGGAAATTACCACCTGTGTCATCTCTTGTGAAAGGTAAGAGAGTCCAGTTTGCTGGACATTGTTGTAGAGCTGAAAAAGAGGTAATTTCTACTCTTCTCCTCTGGAAGCCATCTACTCGCAATACCAGAGGGCGCACACTCTCCTACCCTGATGTAATCTCCAGGGATACAGGCATCCAGCAACAGGACCTCCGTAATGCTATGATGGACCGTGAAGTCTGGCGTAGCATGGTAAATTCCATTGTCTCGACCACGGTCGAACAATGATGAATGATGATGATGTATGTACAAGAAATAATAACTAAATCACCGACAAATCATACCACAATTGTATCAGCCAACAAATAAGATTCCATATGATAAACCATCACTAGTAACAGAGTGGATTTGGTAGACGGAAACTGAAAGAAGCCCGTCGAATATATGTAAATGTATATATATGTGTGTGTGTTTGTGTGTCTGTGTTTGTACACTCCAACATCGCTTGATAACCGACGCTGGTGTGTTTACGTCCCCGTAAAAGAGACCGATAGAATAAGTACTAGGCTTACAAAGAATAAGTCGTGGGGTCGATTTGCTCGACTAAAGGCGGTGCTCTAGCATGGCCGCAGTCAAATGACTGAAACAAGTAAAAGAGTAAAAGAGTAAAAGAGAGTAAAGAGTATATATATATATATTGATAAAAACGGTAAGACAACAAAAGAAAGAAAGAGATCTCGATATTATTTAAATAGAGGAATTTATCGGTAAATGTAATATGTGACTATTATTCGGAAAAATGCCCTTTGCCGATGGTTGGATAACTGAAGAGATGGTGACGTGGATTTCCACCTCGGCCTCCGAAACTCGGAGTTTTATCATGGCTACCGAATAATTGTCGCATATTACTTTTACAGATATATATATGTGTGTGTGTGTGTGATAAAATAGCCAACTAAAGACAGAGACCAAATTGTAATAGTTTGACACAGGATTTCACATCAGAAATCTTGCAAAACTAGTAAGCATAAACATAAAGATATTAAATTATATATAGGGAGAGAGAAAGGAAGAGATAGATAGATAGATAGATAGATAGATAGATAGATAGATAGATAGATAGATAGATAGATAGATAGATAGATAGATAGATAGATAGATAGAGATATATAAATTGAGAGAGGGATACAGAGAGAAAGAAATAGTTAGAGAGAGAGAGAGAGAGAGAGAGAGAGGGAGAGAAAGGGTGATAAATAAATAGATAGCTAATAGGGAGATGGATAGAGAGAGACAGAGAGAAATAGAGAGAGATAGAGAGAGAGAGAAAGAGAGATAAATAGATAGGTAGATAGACAGGTAGATAGATAGATAGATAGATAGATAGATAGATAGATAGATAGATAGATAGAGATATATAAATTGAGAGAGGGATACAGAGAGAGAGAAATAGTTAGAGAGAGAGAGAGAGAGGGAGAGAAAGGGTGATAAATAGATAGATAGCTAATAGGGAGATAGACAGAGACAGAGAGAAATAGATAGAGAGATAGAGAGAGAGAGAGAGAGAGAGAGAGAAATAGATAGGTAGATAGACAGGTAGATAGATAGATATGTTTCTTTATT
The DNA here is from genome assembly GCF_006345805.1 of Octopus sinensis. Classification (NCBI taxonomy): domain Eukaryota; kingdom Metazoa; phylum Mollusca; class Cephalopoda; order Octopoda; family Octopodidae; genus Octopus; species Octopus sinensis. The sequence goes on along the minus strand of NC_043001.1, from coordinate 107,950,414 downwards.
AGCCACACAGGGCTGCACACAGATAGAACAAATTACAAGGTAGAGCTTTTCTTTTGAAGGTTTAAAAAAAAATAAAAATAAAAAATAAAAAAAATAAAAATAAGAAAAAAATAAAAAATAAAAATAAAAATAATAAAAAAGGGGGTCGATCAAAAGGGATCGTAAAGGAGAGAAAGAGGACAAAAAAAAAAGGGGGGGTTAAAAAAAGGGGGAGAGGAAAAAAAATTGAATCATAGGGATCGTTATCACAGAAATGTCAATATGAAGTGTAAAGGGGGGGGGGACAGGTGAGGTTTACCCGTGGAAAGAAAAGCCTACGGAAAAGACCACGGTAACCTCGGTCAATGAAGTCACATGTTATTTCTTTTTTTTTTTTTTTTTTTTGCAAATAAGCAACTCTCTGTATTAATTTTTACGGTTCATAGAATCATAGTCAAGGTGGCTTCGTCATTCATACGTGCCATTCTTGCTACATTCACCCATCTTTTTTTAAAACATTCACTAGACAAAACTTGCCTCTCTACTCTCACTTTTTTCTTCAAGTGATACTTGAAGAAGTTGATGAGAGATTGACCAGAGAGGAAGTGTTTGTCTCTAATCCTTTCAGACGCGTCCACCAGATACATTCTTTCGCCATAGCCACAAGTATGATAAAATAGCTCTTCCTTCCCGTTTGAAGGAAGGAGGCGTGACGATATTAACGATAGACTCGGCTGATAAACCGACACGTCCCACACGTGACAGCAGTCGTTCGACATAAGCCCACAGGGGGGAAATTGCTGGACACTGCACGATTGCGTGCAGAGCGGTTTCGTCGCTCTGCCCGCATCTCGGGCAGGTCGGCCCCGTGTTTCTCGAGCCATGCCTATAGAGCTTATCCCGAACGGGTAGCGCTTCTCGGTAGCACCGCCAGGCCAGGGATCTCTGGAAGTTGTCCATAGGTCCCGGGCCGAAAGTCGTTTGAAACAGGCGGGTCAGGTATTCCTCGTCGACGCCCAGGTTTGCCCCGAGCTCGTCGTCGTACCTCCCCTCCACTAATCCCCTATAGAATGCTTTGGTTGTGTTGAAGTCACTCAAGGTCGACCCGGGACGGCAGAGTTGCTTGAGAGCAACGCGACACTCGCGGTGCCATTCGCCCTTCTTCGGCCTCTTTTTGATCCACGACTGTAGTTCGGTCATGGAGACGAGTTGCGGGAATGCGTGCCTCACAAACGGCGACCACACCTTTTCACCGTCGTCTACATAGAGCCGGAGATGTCGCAGTCTCAGCGCGTGTCTGCGCATCATCAACCACGGCATGCCCAGCCCTCCTTTTAACGGGTGTTGACAGCAAATGGATCGCCTGACCATCGGGACGCATCCTTTCCACAAGAAGCGGAAGAGGATGCGTTCTAGTTTGGTGATGGTAGGGTCGGGACAAGGTACGACGGTCAGGCGGTAGTAGGATGATGGACGCGATGTACGCGTTCACCACCTCCGCCCGACCTTTTAGGGACAGTTTCCTCTCGGCCCATTGCTGGGCGAGAGTGACCACCCTACTCGTTATCTCGTTCCAGTTCTTCTCCATTTGGAGGTCCGGACCGAACCAGACCCCGAGCAACTCAACCGGGCCGTCTGTCCAGCGTCCCACGACGGAGGTACTGGTGGACGGCATGGGTTTGCTTCTCCAGGTGCCGAGCCGCAAGCCCACTGACTTTTCCCGGTTGATTTTTGCTCCTGTCACCGCTTCGTAGTCTTTCAGTGTCTCGCCGACCCGCTCGATGTGCTCGTGGCTTGACACTATGACGGTGACGTCGTCCGCGTATGCAGACACGCTCGTCCCGCATCCTAATTCTCGCGGATGCCCCTCAGAGTCGCCAGCTTCCGCAGTAGTGGCTCAAGAGTCAATACGTATAGAAGCGCCGAGAGGGGGCATCCCTGACGGACCGAACGTGCAATGTCGAAGGTCTCGATAGATGTCCATTTACGCGAATTACCGAACGGATGCCTCTGTACAAGGCAGCTATCCAGCCGCGGAAGACGGGACCGAAACCAGCCGCTCTCAGGACTGCCTCCAAGTATCGATGGTCTACCCTATCAAAGGCTTTCGATTGATCCAAGTTGATCAGGGCCCCACCCATGCCAGGTTCGTTAACTACCCTGTCTATGATGCGCATCAGATGGAGGTTGTCATGGATGCTCCGGCCCGGCACGGCGCACGTTTGTGCGTTGTCGACCAGTTTCTCCATGACAAGCGCCAACCTCTTGGCTAACACCTTTGTCAAATTTTCAGGTCTGCATTGAGCAGAGTGATTGGCCTAAAGTTATCTATAATGTTTCCCTTGTTTGGATCTTTCTTCAGCAGAGTTACAGCTCCTCGACTCACAAAACCGGGTATGCTCCCGTTTTGCTGCCAGTTGCAGTATACCGCTGCCAAGACGTCTCCAAACAAGTCTGGCATACAATAGTAAAATTCGTAGGGTAGACCATCCAAACCCGGTGATTTGTCCCTCGAGCATTCTGCCATCGCTTCCCGCACTTCCGCCGCCGTGATGGCACTTCGCAGCACCCGCCTGCCTTTCTTGTCGAGAGTCGTGGCAGGCTATGTAGGTAGGCACTGAAGTCTACCCTACGTTCTTGCCCTCCACTCGTCCCGAACAGTCGGGCAAAATGCTGCTGAAAGGCCTCACACATTTTACTTGGCTCGAGCAATTCGCGCCCCTGTTCATCTACCAGTGACCGAATGGTGGCTTTGTTGCCCTGTTGCGCCTCTGCCACCCGGGCCTCTCTCGCGGCTCCAACACCTTCGTTCCTTAGAGCACGCATCCTAGCTCTGACAGCACATCCTTCGTGTTTGGCGTTGAAGTGTTGGTCGAGGGCCAACCTCGCCGCCAAAACGTCGGATGCGATGCCGCTTCTAATTGCCTCTTCTAGCTTCTTAACTAGCTCACCTCTACTCTCTATTTCTATCTATGGCTAGTGCTTTGCTGTACCTAATCGCTTCTGCTTTTACTGCTCTCTGAGGGCAAACCACCATTTGTTGTTGATGATGGCTCCCGTCAAAGCCCTCTTTACTAGTGTGCTAATCCGGTCTCTGAAAACTTGTCTGGACGGGAATGATGCGTTCAGTTTCCAGTACCCAGGACCCTGTCTATGTGCCTTATCTAAGTCTAGCGTACACGTCACCAATTTGTGATCCGTGTAGCTGACTGTGTGGAATTGTGGACATCCTAAGTTATCCTTGTCTACTGTCCTACACAGTATCCTATCTAGATACGATCTCGACGACCCTGCGGTTGCTCCATGTCCACGTTGGTGCATTTGGGTGGTCGAGTCGGTACCTGTCAGACAGTTGGAATCGTCTGAGCAGGTCTCTGAGGCATTTGCATCCCCTTCTGTTTCTGTCTCTACCCACGTAGTCTACATGCGTGTCCAAGGTAGCATTCCAATCCCCCACTAAGAGTAAAGGACGAGACGTTCCCAAGAATACTTCTAGACGTCGAAAGAAATCCGCCCGACCTGTTAAGGGCGGTGCGTAGACTGATACGAGTCGAAAAGCGCACCCATTGCTGCCGTCAACATCCAGAACGATCAGTCTACCCTCCGGGTCTACGAATATCGTCTTGACTTCGAGATCCAGGCTCTTGTGAAAAAGTACCGCGGTGCCACTACCGCCCATCCTCGGCAGACAGGGAGCGAAATAAATGTTAAACTGTCCGCCAAACATGGACTTTAGGGCCCGTGGCTCGTGGAGTCTGGTCTCACTTATGGCTATGATTCCCAAATCATGTGACTTGATGTCATTTAGGAGGTATCCTTGTTTCCAAGGAGACCCCAAGCCACGCGCATTCACACAACCAATCTTGACCATGATTCTATTGGGGTGTGTGCTTTAAAACACATCAATGAAAGTACAGAGAGTTACTTACTTGTGTCGAAAGTTTTGGCTTCCTCGTTCTTTGATGTGTCTTCGAGGAGGTTTCTATATAGTTTTTGGGACAGATATTTCTGGAAACCCCCTACAGCATTTGGGAAGAGGGCTTTGAGTTTGTGGTGTTGTGTTTGTGTGATGTGTAGTATTTTGATGTGTTTGGGTGGTGTAGTGCGTGGATGATTGCTATTTTTAAAGTCATCTTCACAATGTTTGTGTATCCTGTGATGTACTCCATTAGTTTGGAGTCTTTTGTGTCTATCGCTGATAGCATTGTTTTTGTGGTGTTGCTTGTTTTGTTGTGTATGGAGTTTTCAGGGTTCAGGTATCTCCCTGCTTTGTTTGCGATTTCTTGTTTGGTTTTTCTTGATCTTTTTCTTTTACCCCCTGTGGCTATTTGCCATTCTGTCGAACTTTCATCGTTAGATGAAAAGTCTGACGAATCAGCAGGGGGCAAGGGTAAAGCGTCTCGGTGTGTTTGTGCGGTTGTAGATATTGTTGTGGTGCGCGGGGAGGGTGTTGCTGGGGGGTTTGTTGTGGTTATTGTCTCTCCTACATCCTTGGTGCTTGTCTTCTTCGTTGTTATTCTTGGTGTTGGAATTGGTTTATTTGTTGTTGGTGGTGATGATTCTGTTCTTGGCGCTGGTGTTGGTGTTGTTTGGTTGGGTTGGTTTGTTCTTTGTTGTTTTTCCTGCATTTCCGCATACAGCTTCTTGACTAGCTGTCCATATTGTGGTGTGGGCAATAATCCTGGCTTTTGTGATTTTTCCTGTGGCTGTTGTTGTTGTTGTAATTTTGCGGCAGATTTGCACTCCTTTTTGAGGTGTGCCTCACTGCCACATGTATAGCATCGTGGCCTTCTGCCCTCGACTACTACGTATAACTTGCGGCCATCCTCAAGATGTACGTGGGTGGGGATTTTATTATGTCCTCTTGACTTATGTGGAAGAGGAACTCTATTCTCTTTCCCAGCCAGTCCTTGTTTTCCGAACACACGATTCTAGGATGTTTATGTCCTCCATTTCGGATGTTACGGCGGATGTAATCCACAGTGTGTAGTCACTTGGGGGACACCACTGATAATGACTTTCGTCACCTTCTGGCCGAGGTAACTCGGTGTCAACGTTAGTTCGTCAGAATGAAGGGTTATCGTTGAGAATTTCTTCGCCAACTCTTCATTCTGAAAAACCACCTGTACGTGTGCGAACTTGTTCGCCCAAGTCACACAATCCTTGTATCCCCAGATGGGGCGTAAGCACTTTTCGACTTTGTCTGTGCTTGCCTTTTCTGGACTTTTTGTTTTTTTATTTGTGATTTTATATACAATTGTCTTTTTTTTCTCCTCATTCAGTATGTGCTGAGGTATGTGTAAGAGTATTTTTCCGTTTTGATTGTAATAAGGTTTCTGCAATCTTTAATCTGTTGTGTAGTAAACGAAACTTTGTTACCTTTTCTTTTATCGCCTCGGCGAAGTTTGTTGTTGTTTTGTTATTGTTGTTACTGTTGATGTTGATGGCAGGGGTGTGGGTTGTAGGTTTGTGGTTGCTGATTATGCACTAGCAAGGGTGGAAAATTGCCTGCGTAATTTAGTCCTGCATTAGCGCAAATTTCGGCATTTCGTTTGCTTGTCGTCGTTATTTTTTCACTTGTTGGTGATGGAGTGAGCAGTGGTTGAAGGGAATTGTTGTTGTCGTCGTCGTCGTTGTTGTGTGTTGTTGTGTTGTTGTTGTTGTTATTGTCGTTCTTGGTGACGGCGGTGTGTTAGTAGTATTAGTAGCATTGACGGCACGGTCTTTGGTGGCGGTGATGGTGATGTTGGTATTGTTATTGGTGGCGACGTCTTTAGTAGGGATAGCAGTTTTAGTAGCAGATTCTGCCATGGTTGTTGTTGTCGGTGTTGGTGGTGGTGGTGGACTCACTGATGGTGTTGACGGTGCTTGGCCTTGCGACCTTTGTTTTGTATTTGTTGCTGTCTGTTGTCGATGTTGATGGTGGCGGAGTTGTCAGGTTCAGCGTAAGGTAACAGAGCATCCTTTTTTCTGCCTCTCGTCACGGTTGACTTGCACCTCAGCCTCGTGGTGACCAGTGGCCATTTTGGAAATAAAATGGCTAATGAAACCACGAAGGCTATGAGAATTTTTTCTTTTAAATTTTGCCCACAAGGGGCAAAATTTTGTGGAGATATTTATCAAAGTTTACAGTGGATGTTGTTGTACAACTTCTAAACAACAAATATTCACAATAAATAATTTTCAACGTACAAAATGAACCAACTTACGTGGAGCCCATTTGACTAGCGTCCGTCCGTCCGTCCGTCCGACGACAGATAGATAGATCGATCGATCGATCGATCGATAGATAGATAGATAGATAGATAGATAGATAGATAGATAGATAGATAGATAGATAGATAGATAGATAGATAGATAGATAGATAGATCGATAGATAGATCGATCGATCGATAGATAGATAGATCGATCGATCGATAGATAGATAGATAGATAGATAGATAGATAGATAGATAGATAGATAGATAAAGCATACATACATAGAAGTAGACAGACCGACACATAGGCTATACATTTATGTGTTTGTGTGTGTGTGTGGTGTGTGTGTGTGTGTGTATGCGCTTTCATGCGTGCGCGTGTGTGTGTTCGTGTGGGCGTGCTAATCCATTTCTTTCTCTTATTTATCTTGACAAACAACAACCGTTTTCCAAACCTTCGATATCTTTTTTCATTTCAAGCAAACTCTATTGACTTTGCACTCTTATTCAGCTTTGTCTGTTTTTTTTTTTTTGCATTTTTGCCCTATTTTCATTTCTTATTTCACTCCGGTTATGAATGTCTCTTTGCATATAAATAAGCAAAAGCCTACGCTTGCTTTTCAACATATTCCGTGTGGTTGTGTGTGTATACGTATTTAAGTATATATATATATATATATATATATATATATATATATTATATATATATATATCAACAATCAAGGAACGGCCATAATAGGCCATTCACCCACTAGAAATAACAGCCAAAGCTTCAACCGTTGAAGCTTTGGCTGTTATTTCTAGTGGGTGAATGGCCTATTATGGCCGTTCCTTGATTGTTGATATTGAACTTAAAAATGGTCTATGACTATTTAATTTTTTCCCACTAGGCCGCTGGTGGCAAAAAAATATTCTACAAAATTTTTTTTGCCACCCTATATTGATTAATTATATATATATATATATATATATATATATATATGTACCAAGCAGGGTTATGAAACCTCTATTATACAACTCGCTCAACCACATATGCCACCATTATCTCTCTCTCTCTCTCTATCTCTCACAAGGCCCTTCTTGCTTTTCTACCTCCCGATTTCATCTCCCCCTCCCCATTCTCTCTCTCCCTCTCTCTCTCTCTCTCTCTCTCTTCTTTTTCAGTCAATTAAGGCAAAAAAATACACAAAGTTATTCAAGTGCAGTTTTATCCACCACCAAAAGCAAATGTACATTGTGTTAACAGAGACCTCCATGTTTAACCTGTTTAAACAGTGTTATGTATACTCAACTGAAATGCATTGCTATATAATTATATCTATCTAGCCATACGGCTGTCTAGCTTTCTGTCTTATGTATTCGCACAAATGCTTACAAGCATATTCATTATATACAATATTCAGGAGGCGGCGAGCTGGCAGAAACGTTAGCACGCCGGGCGAAATGCGTAGCCGTATTTCGTCTGCCGTTACGTTCTGAGTTCAAATTCCGCCAAGGTCGACTTAGACTTTCATCCTTTCGGGTTCGATAAATTGAGTACCAGTTACGCACTGGGGTCGATATAATCGATTTAATCCGTTTGTCTGTCCTTGTTTATCCTCTCTGTGTTTAGCCCCTTGTGGGTAGTAAAGAAATAGGTATTTCGTCTGCTGCTATGTTCTGAGTTCAAATTCCGCCGAGGTCGACTTTAGCTTTCATCCTTTCGGGGTCTATTAAATAAGTACCAGTTACGCACTGCGGTCGATATAATCGACTTAATCCGCTTGTCTGTCCTTGTTTGTCCTCTCTATGTTTAGCCCCTTGTAAGTAGTAAAGAAATAGGTATTTCGCCCGTCAGCACATTCCGAATTCAAATTCCGCCGAGGTCGACTTTGACTTTCATCCTTTCGGGGTTGATAAATGAAGTACCAACGGAGTACTGGGGTCGATCACTTGGGTGGAAAAAATATGAATTCTGTTGACGAAATTTGAACAATACTGGAGGAGTATTTTTTGTCATGGGCAAGTGAATTTTGAAAGAAGGGCCTTGCAAGTCGACCAGATAGATGGAAGAGCATTGTAGAAAATGGAGAGTATATCTTAGATTTAAAACAACTTTATCTTAATTTTGAAAAATAAATTAAGTATAACAAAAAAACCGCATTATTTATGGGATGACCCAGTACATGTGATAGGATAAGATACATAACTCCTTCAGACAGAGAATCAAATAATGCTGTTGTTAATGATATTATCTCATTCTCTGTCTGAAAAATTCCTAATAGAAGATATTTCGTGTGTCTTCTGCTAAACCTCAGCGCTCTCGATGTACTTCTAAATGTCACACATAGGTTTTCTCTGTAAACCAAAACGATGAAATAATAATAATAATAATAATAATAATAATAATAATAATAATAATATAATAATGATAATAATAATAATAATAATAATAATGATAATAATAATAATAATAATAATAATGAAAAATTGCATTGAGGCCATTAACACCCTGGCACTTCCAGTAGTCCAGTACAGTTTTAACATCATTAACTGGAACCTTACGGAACTCCAACGCTTGGACAGGAAGACAAGAAAGTTACTGACATCCAAGAGCATGCACCACCCTAAGGCAGATGTAGACCGCTTGTACCTACCTAGAAGCAGCGGGGGGAGAGGAATGATGCAATTAGAGCTGTGCTATAAGACCTCTACTGTAGGAATGAACAGGTACCTATCTAGTACAAAGGACTGGATGCTGCGACTTGTGTGCGAACACGAAAGCAGCAAAAAGCTACATTCTATAGTCAAGGAAGCTTATAAGTTCGAAAGGGAACTAGACATTAACCTTGAACCAGATGAAGAGCCGGAAACCACTGCTACCAAGCAAGCAAAGCGAATCAAGCAGACTGCAAAAAAGAACGGGCAGAATCAAATTGAGAGGCGGTGGAGCAATAAGCCCCTGCATGGACAATATATTCTCCGAAGCCAAAATGCTGATGTAGACCAAGCAACAACCCATCAGTGGCTGAAGAGCTCTGGATTGAAAGCAGAGACTGAAGGTTTCATAATGGCAGCACAAGATCAAAGCTTGTTTACCAGAAATTACCAGGCTAACGTTCTCCGAAATGGTACTGACCCTAAATGCAGATTCTGCGACACATTTGACGAAACGATAGACCATCTCGTTTCGGGATGCCCTGTGCTGACACCAAACGAATACAAAAATCGCCACGATAGGGTAGGACAGTATATACATTGGAAGATATGTAAACACTACAAATCCGACACTCCTGCTAACTGGTATGAACACCATCCTCAGCCAGTTGTTGAAGGTAAAGATGTCACCATCCTCTGGGATTTTCCAGTCAACACTGACAGAACGATCAAGGCTAATCGACCAGACATAATTGTTAAAGACAGGGAAGAAAATACCTGCAGACTAATAGAAGTAAGCGTCCCTACTGATAAAAATGTATCTGTCAAGGAATTTGACAAACTTAGTAAATATAAGGACCTGGAAATCGAAATACAGAGGATGTGGAATCTTAAAACAAAAACTGTTCCTGTTATTGTAGGTGCCCTAGGTATGATAAAAAAGGGATGTCAGAAACACCTAGACAATATCCCTGGAGAACCATGTCTCAAGGAAATCCAAAAGATTGTGCTAACAAGTACTGCCCACATCTTAGAAAAACCCTATCAATGTAAATGTTTGTGTTTGCATTACATGGAGATATATCTCTACTCCCCTCCCCAAGCTTTCAGCTATATTTCAACAACTCTTAACCTTCACTTGCCCTAGGGCGCTGGGTGTGCCCCGGCAGGTGATTGCATCAAACATGCAGATTAAAAGTAAATGACAATGATAATAATAATAGTAATAGTAATAATAATAAT
>NC_043001.1:107932858-107935358 GCF_006345805.1 Octopus sinensis | reverse complement strand
TCTTTAAATATAGGCCGGTGTCACTAATCGAAACTATTAAACTGTCGTCCCGTTGTTGTACATCTAAAACAAAGGTAAACTATTAGATATTGTTGTCTGTGATTAACTGTCTGGAAAAAGGGATGGAATAAATATCGATGGAATAGTTTTATTTGTAGTTTTTTTTTTCTTGTCAGAACTGGAACTTGTAATAACTGAAACCAACAATGACAAAACGATAAAGTGTATAACGTAGTATTGGATTTATGCGGAGAAAAATCACGTCAGTACGCTTGGTCTATATACGATTTGGGTTGCTTGATTAACACAGTAAAGCAAATGTTACATAACCATGGATATTACGGTCTCAATTCCTAGAACACATTAGGATGGTTACCAGGTTTGCGTTGCGTATAACTAACCGAGGGCACGGTATCCCTCCTGATCGAAACGCGCGTCCCACGAAGGATTACGCGTTTACAGCCAAGGGGAAATGATGTAGTCTGTTCTAAAAGAGAATGCATTGCCTGGCCCAGAAACCACGGTCCTGCGATTGTGAGTGCAACATCTTAAGCACTAAGGCGCATGCCTTTGATATCACTGCACACTTGAAGCTAACTAGGAACAACAACAGCAGCAGCGGCAACTGATGTGACATCCTTACGAAAATGGGTTACCTTTGACAAACAGCAATTAACGATGTTTACCAAAGCCTTAGGATATAATTAATAAAGATCAGCTTAATCTAATTATCTCATATTAATTACTGTTTAAATACAGCAAATACTTCCGCTTTATTATTTAATTACACATTAATCGTTATGTTGGTTTCTAAACAATTATAGATATTTTTTTTTAATACTTTCTATTTATTTTTTATTCTTAACTTATCTATCTCTGCATTAAAGAACTATAAATACATTGAAAATAATAAAATAAACAGTTGACAATTTTATGCTAATTTGGTTTCCTTTGTTTTCCCTATCGTTCCTAATAATTATTTCAATTTTCCAATCATCTATCTGTCTTAATTACGATAAGTATTTGCTTGTTTATATAACAGGGCGGAGTGAAAAAGTACTTTTTACACATATTTTCAAAATACGTTTTAAAGAATATATTTTATATTGCAAAATCATTTTAAAACAATTGTCTTAAAATCTGAAGTTCTTAAATATACATCTTCAAGCTCCGCAGCGCACTTAAAATTTTGAATAATGAGCAATAATATCAATAATACATTTGCCGTTCCTCCATGAAGGTTATCAGGACTTGGATTTACGCAAAATTGTACCTAAGGACTTATAGACTTATTTCTACATGATCGGAAGTTCAACTGTGAACTTTTATGCTTCTTTTTTTCTTCTCTTTCTTCATTTCCTTATTCTTTTATTCCTGTCCTCTATGTCGTCATCTCATTAATCTATACCCTTCTCATTTTCCATATTTGTCTCTGATGACGGAATATCCCATACTCTGGGATATCCCAGAAACAGCTGTAAGATTTTGAATCATTTTTTCCAATAATAATAATGTATATAACTTGAGATGTTTGCCTTGCCTTAACGTTCGTTGTCCTCTTTAACAATTATATATCCGCTATATCGGAAATCTGCAATGATTCCATAACTAGCGTCTCGGCTATAACCTTGGAGCCCTAGTAATCGGTTACAACAATTACCTAGCGTACCTAGTCGTTTAGTCGTTTAGATCACCTGCGAACTAAACCCCATATTTTGTGTATGTATATATATATATATATATATATAGATAGATAGATAGATAGATAGATTGATAGATAGATAGATAGATAGATAGATAGATAGATAGATAGATAGATAGATAGATGCATATATACATACAAATATGTACATGCCTATGTATATATATTTATATATACATGCATATATGGGTACAGGACGTAAAAAATGTGAACAAATTGAAAAACGAGAGCATAAAAAAACAAAAACATGGAAAACGAAAATGTTTCGAACAACGAAAGAAAAAATGGAGAAACGAGACATGCAGCATAAAGAACAATCCCTTCATCAGTTGTGCCGTTTTATCTACTCCGCGTTTCGAACGTTGGGACAAGATATGTATATATATATATATATATATATATATATATATATATATATATTATATATAGGTATTTACACACACACATATATGTATGTATTTATGTATATATATGTAAGCGTGTAGGTATACAGTTATGAAAATAGAAAACAGGTGTAATTGTCGTTTATTTTTATCAAAATATTTCAAAGTTAGCCTTTTTTTTCAAATTTTCAGTGACATTAATCATAATAATATATTTATAGCTATAATGATACTTTTATCGTAACTTTTAACTAATATATATATGTATATATATATATATATCCCTACCCACATACATACACGCACACCTACTCACACACACACATACACACACATACCTGCACACACACACACATACATACATACACATACATACCTACTTCAGACATACACACACACAGACATACACCCATAC
>NC_043001.1:107915149-107932758 GCF_006345805.1 Octopus sinensis | reverse complement strand
CCCTTAGCCACTGTTTTCACCAAGCTAGGGTCTAAGCTATGGGTTAATTAGCATATGATTGTTCGTTGTGCTAGAAATAGCAGCGAAATCTGCTTGAAATCACATAGTGCAGATTTCAAGAAAAGAAAGGATCTAGTTGATAATACACCTATAATCAGGCTGGACGTTCCTGCCTGGAATGTATTTTATTGTAGCTCTGCACAAAGAAGGTTGACCTCGAGTAAAAAGAAAACAAAAATACAACATCATCGATGATAGAAGCAGGAGTGGCTGAGTGGTAAGTAGCTTACTTACCAACCACATGGTTCCGGGTTCAGTCCCACTGCGTGACACCTCGGGCAGACTCGGGCAGATGTTTTTTAAAGCCTTGTGGGTGGATTTGGTAAACGGAAAGTGAAAGAAGCCCGTTGTATATATGTATATATATATATATAATATATTATTATATATATATATATATTATATATTATATATATATATATATGTGTGTGTGTGTGTGTGGTGTGGTGTGTGTGTGTTTTGTGTCTGTGTTTGCCCCCCACCATCGCTGACAACCGATGCCTGGTGTTTTTGCGTCCCCGTAACCTAGTGGTTCGGCAAGAGAGACCGATAGAATAAGTACTAGGCTTACAAAGAATAAGTCCTGAGGTCGATTTGCTCGACTAAAGGCGGTGCTCCTGCATGTCCGCAGTCAAATGACTGAAACAAGTAAACAAGAGATAAAAATGCTCGTTATCTCTTGACAACATTTATTTTAGAGATATTTATCAGTGTCAAAGATTAGTTTGTGTTTTCTTGACTTAGCTTCGGAGACAACATTAGGAATGTTAACATTGTCCATAGAGTCTCACACGAATTTTATAGATAAAAGCATGGCTGTGTAGTTAATAAGTTTGCTTGGCAACGACATAGTTTAGAGTTCAATACCATTGCCCAGCAGTTTGGGCAAGTGTCTTCTGCTATAGACCTGCACCTACCAACAACTTGAAAGTGAATATGCTTGAAGGAAACCGCGTGGTTTTTTGTTGGCAAAAATTGCGCTTGCGCGGTGGATTTGAAAAATTATAATGTACAAGCAAGAGGCACATGCTGGATTTGCCTTGTACTTATATGTTTGATCTAGGCATACCTGTTGATGAAGACTTCGCCTGGCAAATTATTTTATTTGCTAAAAAAGTCTGAAACCATGGTCCAGGTAATAGTTGGTAAATGTTTTTATTATTCATTCCCTTCGAGATTCTATCCCTAATTAGTGGTTTGGACTTAAGCTGTTCCTTCTAGCTGGATACCTCTTAATATGCATTTAAATGTACACTTTAATCATATATATATATATTATATATATATATTATTATATATATATATATATATAAATTAAAAATCACAATAAGGGTGAAAAAATTGAATATTAATTAATAACATCAATTAAACACCAATGGCCTAGCGTATAAAAAACTGGGATACAGTAAAAATTATTAATACCAGTAATGAGAGAGAGCCCACATGTGGTTCACTCTAACGCTAGATATAGTCCACGAAGGAATCCACCACTAAAGAATTGTTCTCAAGAATTAGTTCAACGCGCCAAGAATGTAAGCGAGCAGACAAATGAAAAATAACGAAAAAATAGATTAACTCTATACAATTGTTTCACCATTAATAGATTGTGTAATTTTACTTACATAATCATTTTCGGATCTTCAGTAGAGTATATCAAAAAAATATAATTTGCTGAGTCGAACGCCAGCATTCACACGAAGCCGAACAAAGGCGAATGGCACAGCCGATTATATCTGCAGTTACGTTCAAATGTCCTCATTCTCGCGCGCTAAACCCGGATGTAAATACCACCCCAGTAATTTACTGCCGGTTTGAGAACATATTAATTTATAATTAAAATCACAATAAGGGTGAAAAAATTGAATATTAATTAATAACATCAATTTAAAACACCAAGTGGCCTAGCGTATAAAAACTGGGATACAGTAAAAATTATTAATATATATATATATATATATATATATATACACACACACAAAGTATGTGGGTTTAGTTCACAGGTGATGTAAGCGATTAGGTACGCAAGGTACGTGCTGTAACGGATTGCTAGGGATCCAAGATTATAGCCGAGACGGAAGTTATGGAGCCATTGCAGATTTCCGATGCACCAGACATAATTGTTAAAGGGGATAACAAACGTTAAGGCAAGGCAAACATCTCAAGTCATATACGTTATTATTATTATTAGAAAAAAGAGTCAATGTCTTACAGCTGTTCCTGGGATATTCTGTCATCGGAGACAAATAGGGAAAATGAGAAGGGTATAGATTTTCACTATTTGTCTCCGATGACGGAATATCTCATACTTTGAGATATTCCAAGAACAGTTGTATGACTGAACTTTTTCCAATAATAATAATGTATTCGGCTTGAGATATTTGCCCTGGCTTAACTTTTGCTGTCCCCCTAACAAATGTATATATAATATATAATATATATATATATATATTATATATATATATATATATATATACATATATATATATATATGTTTGTGTGTGTGTGTGTGTGTGTGTGTGGTGTGGTTCATTATAGTTGATTACGTATAAGCTATGCGGTTAAGAAATACTCTTCACAACCTCGTGGTTTAGGTTCAGTCCTACTGCGCCGCACCTTAGGCAAGGGCCATTTACTGTAGCGGACTGATGTCTTATGAGTGAATTCGGTGGACGGAAACTCTGTGGAAGCCCGTCACACACACACACACACACACACACACACACATGTCCGTATGTGTCATCCCACACTGCTTGACAGTCCAACGCCAACAATACTTAAGGATTCGGCGAAAAAACTGATGGAATAAATACGAAACTTAAAGAAAAATAGGATAATACTCTGCCCTATTTATTTTATGAAACCGTTCATGACTCCAGCATGGACGCAGTCCAATGACTGCATCAAGAACATGATAAGTATCTCAGTACAAGACCCGGAATTTTCGTGCGAGGTGGGGGAACAAGTGATTATATAGTTTCTCGATACTTAATAATATTTTACCTCTCTAAGGCGGCGAGCTGGCAGAAACGTTAGCACGCCGGGCGAAATGCTTAGCGGTATTTCGTCTGCCGTTACGTTGTGAGTTCAAATACCGCCGAGGTCGACTTTGCCTTTCATCCTTTCGGGGTCGATAAATTAAGTACCAGTTACGCACAGGGGTTGATGTAATCGATTTAATCCGTTTGTCTGTCTTTGATTGTCCCGTCTATGTTTAGCCCCCTTGTAGGTAGTAAAGAAATAGGTATTTCGTCTGCTGTTACGTTCTGAGTTCAACTTTCGCTGATATCGACTTTGCCTTTCATCCTTTCGAGGGTCGTTATATTAAGTATCAGTTGCGTACTGGCGTCGATCTAATCAACTGGCCCCCTCCCCCAGAAGTTCGAGCCTTGTGCCTAGAATAGAAAAGAATATTTCACCTCTCTGCGCCTGAAGGCAGGAAAGGTCAAGCGAGCTGGGGGGAGCGTGTGGATTTGAACTCGGAACACAAAATTAAACGTTAACTAAATATAAGCCACGCTGCTCATTGTCAGCCATTTCTATCAGTTCACTGTCGCTGGCGAACCCTCGACGATGTGAATTATAATAACCGTCGTTTATTCCCTTTCTGAAAGCAAACATTACAAACCGATGTTTTTCGTATCTCAACATATATATTACAACAGAATAGAAATAGATTGAGGTCAGCATGAATTTTTTTTTTTTATTATTGATAGTGCACTCAACTGTATTAGAAATTATAAATGTTAAAGTAAGCTAATGGATTTATTGACCATAAGTCTAAAGAAAGCCAGATCAATTTTTTGTGACAGCTGAGACCTGAGAGGTCAGTACATTTTATTACCAGAAATCATATTTGTTGCTGCTGTTGTCGATGATATTATTTCATTTACGCATAAAAGATTAGACTCTTGGAAAAAAACAAATTCTTAAGATCGGGCAACCAGTAACCTCAGATGTCAAGACATTCCTAAGTATCTTAACTGTCTCGAATAATACTGTTTTGGAGCTAAATTAATCTAGGTTTTATTCCTATTTCCTCTGTCCAGTTCAAATCTTTAGGAAGAGTTTCTAACGCACCTATAACTACAGAAATACATTTTACCCACACTTTCTTGTGACAAAGTTTGAAACCAATATTTTTTTTTCTACTCTAGGCAAAAAGCCCGACATTTTTGGAGAGGGGGTCAATCGATTAGATCAATCCCAGTATGTAACTAGTGCTTAATTTATCGACCCCGAAAGGATGAAAGGCAAAACTGACCTTGGCGTGATTTGAACTCAGAACACGAAGACAGACGAAATACTGCAAAGCATCTCGCCCGGCGTCCTAACGTTTCTGCCAGCTGGCCATGACGTATGTATGTATGTATGTATGTATGTATATATGTATGTATGTATGTATGTATGTATGTATGTATGTATGTATGTATGCATGTATTTATGTATGTATGTACGTATGTATGTATGTATGTATGTATGAATGTCTGCAGATTTGTATGCTTTGTTTTATGTATGTCTTCTCATGCTTATAGTTACATATCTAGACATACTCATATATATTTAAATGGTAAACTTCTGGAAAGTTTTACTGACTTTTACAGTTCCAGTGATGGATTGGATCTGCAGTCTTCGAATTAGCTTTCTCCTTTCTGGTTTTGAGAAGCCTAATTTCTCAAGATTAGTATTTAGGTAGTGTGTTACATATCCCACAGCCCCAATAATTACAGGTATAAACCTGAACTTGTGATCTGGATGGAGTAATTGCAGATTTCTCAATAGTTCAGCATAGGAGGTTCTCTTTTTTTACTGATCTTCAGCTATATGTTAACATTATGTATGTATGTAGTTGAAATTTATCGAATAACAAAAAACGAACTCCGTGTGTGAACAACAAGCAAGTGTATTAGTTTGACGCTCGGGAAAATGAAAAAGACTTTTACGTTTCGAGCCTATGCTCTTCAACAGCAATGAATAAGAGAAAATAAACGGAGAAAGAATGATATATGTATGTATGTATGTATGTATGTATGTATGTATGTATATATGTATGTATGTATGTATGTATGTATGTATGTATGTATGTATGTATGTATGTATGTATGTATCTATGTGTGTATGTAGGTATGTATGTGTGTGTGTGTGTGTGTGTGTGTGGGTATGTATGTATGTATGTATGTATGTATGTGTGTATGTATGTATGTATATATGTGTGTGTGTGTATGTATGTACGTATGTGTGTGTATGTGTGTGTGTATGTATGTATGTATGTGTGTATATCTGTATGTATATATGTGTGTGTGTATGTATGTATGTGTGTGTGTGTGTGGGGTATGTATGTATGTATGTATGCATGTATGTATGTATGTATGTATGTATGTGTGTGTGTGTGTGGGTATGTATGTATGTATGTGTGTATGTCTGTATGTATCTATGGTGTGTGTGTGTATGTATGTATGTATGTATGTATGTGTGTTTGTGTATGTCTGTATGTATATATGTTGTGTGTGTATGTATGTATATATGGTGTGTATGTAGTATGTATGTATGTAGTGTGTGTGTATGTCGTATGTATATATATGTGTGTGTGTGTATGAATGTGTGTATGTATGTTAGGTATGTAGTATGTGATGTCGTGTTTGTGTGTGGGTATGTCTGTAGGTATGTATGTATGTATTATGTATGTATGTGGTGTATGTCTGTATGTATATGTTGATGTGTGTATGTATGTGTGTGTGTGTGGGTGTGTGGGGGTATGTATGTATGTGTGTTGTATATCTGTATGTATATATGTGTGTGTATGTATGTATGTATGTATGTATGTATGTATGTATACATGTATGTATGTGTGTGTGTGTGTATGTGTATGTATGTATGTGTGTATGTCTGTCTGTCTGTCTGTCTGTCTGTATGTATGTATGTATGTATGTATGTGTGAATGTATGCATGTATGTATGTATGTATGTATGTATGTATGTATGTATGTATGTACGTACTATGTATGTATGGTATACGACATTTAGTATTAAGTTCCGTTTAACAAAAGAAATACATTTCAATGCTAAATAATCGTTTTTACAAAATATATTTATCCGTAAGTCTGAAACGTTCAGCAGTAAAGTCTTTGGCTATTGTAAATCCTTTGCGTCGCAGCCAGAGCAGTGTTGCCAAAATGATTATTCCGTGAATAGTGTCTTAATGAATAAAGTTATCATAGCTAGAGCGTCATCTGTAACAATTGCACACAGTCAGACTCACACACAACACCCTCTTCACAAACTCACAAAACGAACAATCCGTCTAATTACCTCCTTCTTTCTCTGTGTATATATATATATACATCTGAACATCTTTTTTCTTTCATACACACACACACACACACACACACATATATATATGTATGTATGCATGTATGTATGTATATTATATTTTATTTCTTCCAGTCATTAGATGACTGCAGCCATGCTGGAGCACCGCCTTTAGTCGAGCAAATCGACCCTCAGGACTTATTCTTTGGAACCCTAGTACTTATTCTATCGGTTTCTTTTGCCGAACCGCTAATTGACGGGGGACGTAAACACACCACCATCAGTTGTCAAGCGATGTTGGAGGACAAAGAAAGACACACAAACATATACACTCACATACATATACAGATACATATATACGACGGGCTTCTTTCAGTTTCCGTCTACCAAATCCACTCACAAGGTTTTGGTCGGCCCGAGGCTAGAGTAGAAGACACTTGACCAAGGTGCCACGCAGTGGGAATGAACCCGGAACCATGTGGTTGGTAAGCAAGCTACTTACCACACAGCCACTCCTAATACTTTAAAAAACTATTTTCATAATTTTATATATTTATTTTATTATAAATGCAAAACAACACCACGGAATAATTGACAGAAGCTTAAATAATAAATCGCGATGGGTGAACCGCGATGGGTGAACCGCGTCGTGGCTAGGGATTACGGTATAGCCTGAATACGAATGCTGTTTTTTAGTGCATCAGCGACGTTCTTTTCCTCAATTTTAAACAAGATATTTACACCCACCAGACAGCAGATCTCCCATAGATGTGTGTATATACGAGGGCGTGCTGAAAAGTTCCTGGCTTTAGGTAAAAGAAAATACAGCAGTACCAGTTAATCATGATTTTATTAAACACTAGCAGTATCGCCCGGCGTTGCTCGGGTTTGTAAGGGAAATAACTATATAAGCATTTTTAGAGAGTTATAGCCAAAAAATAACAAAAAAAATGCATTAAAAATGGAAAAAAAATAATGGTAAATATTTTTTAAATCGTTGACTCATCGTAGACATTTTTAGAGAGTTACTTCCCTTTAAAAAAATATGCATGAAAATGGAAAAAAAATGATGGTAAATTTTTTTTAAAATCGTAGACTCATCGTAGACGCGCGCTAATACCCAGAAGGGCTCGATATGAATCACGACTATAAGATACCCACTTTTGGTTAAACTGCACCGCAAAATGTGGGAGTAGTTAGGTATCTAAATCGTAGGAGACAGACACACAACTTCTCTTTTATATATAAAGATATTCCCCTCTCAGATTCACACGCTTATTACAGCGGTCCTTCAATTTTTCTAAGTTCTGTTAAAGTACTCGGAAGGTTGGACCTCCAGCCGGGCCTTTCGCGATATCCCTAACGCCAGGGACGTTTCAGCACCCCAATCGTATGTGTGTATATATTTTGTGTATATACGTGTGTATATACATGCATGTATGTTTGAATTCATGTGTGTTATGATGATAATTCGTCAATAAAATTTGGCGATGACCTACGAGCAACTGAAGAATAAATAATGAAATAAAATAAAGAAAAAAAGAGATAGAAAAGTAGAAAGAAAAAGATGTTTAATGTAATGATGTTCGTCTGTTGCTGACCAATTACTGTAACCATAACAACACTCAATAGGGGACGCGTCCATGCAGGGGCCAGAGAATAATAACTGCTCTTACTTAAATTACGCATTCCGTGTGCCTGAAGCTAGAGAACTAGATTTAATTCTTGCTTACAAGTCATAAATAACGCTTTTAACCGGCCTGACGTGCACTCGCGCGCATGTGTGTATGTCTGCTTATGTATGTGTGTATTTACACACACATACACACCACACACACATATGTATATATATAATACACACACACTGGCACACACAAATACCTCCTCCACACACATATATATGAATAAAAGAACATTATTATTCATAAAACGAACAACGTTAGTGACCGCAAGCATAAAAGCCGTACAGGCAAAATTAATAAATGTATATAAAAATATAGAAATACACTTATATATAATATGCTGCTGGTAAATCTGGCCGAAGAGAATCGAGTGCCTTAGGCGCTAAATCCAAAATCATGATATCAGATTAACTGACCTTCCTCCTGCAACCTTTGCGGAGGTAAGGCACAATTCTAATTCACTTATTTCTTTTCCTATCATGCCTGTGTCAATTTAATAATTCTTCTGTGGCTTGGGAGTTTTTTTGACTCTTATCTTTAGCAAAGCAAGCACGTACTTATAAGTACCCTATTATACATAAATATACTTCTATAATTTAGATACGCGCGCACGCACGCACACACACACACACCACACACACACACACACACACACACACACACATGATGATGGCCGTCCACTGGTTCAGTCCCACTGCGTGGCATCTTGGGCAAATGTCTTCAACTATAGCCTCGGGCCGACCAAAGCCTTATGAGTGGATTTGGTAAACGGAAACTGAAAGAAGCCGGTCGTATATATGCATATATATGCGTGTGTGTGTGTGTGTGTTTGTGTGTCTGCGTTTGTCACCCAACATTGCTTGACAACCAATGCTTGTGTGTTTATGTCTCCGTAACGTAGCGGTTCGGCAAAAAGAGACCGATAGAATAAGTACTAGGCTTACAAAGAATAAGTCCTGGGGTCGATTTGCTCAACTAAAGGCGGTGCTCCAGCATGGCCAGAGTCAAATGACTGAAACAAGTAAAAGAGTAAAGTGTAAGGCCATCCTAAATATACTGGAAACGTTTAAAGGAGCACAAAAATCTTGTAAAGGGATTTATTAAATTATATTCTGAACTATAATATTTAATGTTGGACTACAAAACATCCAAAATGAAATTCATATTCATTTCTCAAGGCTTTGAACACGTAAGTACTTGGTACTTCATTGCCGCACGTCTGAAATTTAGGGCAGAATACGTTTGTATGCCGGGGGAAAATGCTAACTAATCTGCTTAGCGGCATTCCGTCGGTCTTTATGTTCCGAGTTCAAATTCCGCCGGGGTCGACTTTGCCTTTAATTCTGTCGATGACATAAGTACCAACTGAGCATTGGAGTTCATCTAACCAACATCTCCTTGCAATTGCAGGCCTTGTGCCAAAACTTGAAATCAATATAATGTCCTCTTTAATCGCCCATGCTTTATCTATTATAGAAACATGCATAAAATGGTATATACTTTCATATTACTAAAAAAGAAATCGAACTTTTGTTTAGCTAAGAGAGCCTCATAAACCAACTTATGTTTAATTTCAAACTGGAAATGTAGCTTTACAGATATTATAGATTATTTGAAACAAACAGGATAGGTGGATGGATATACACTGTTTATATAAGATGAAATGTATAAAGTAGGACACAACGTGTTGCATCGATCCATATCAAGACAAACATGGCATTAAGAGAGCATGAATCTCCCTGTAGTTTAGAAATTTACTCCACAAGGACACGGTTCCCAGTTCGATCCTAGTCAGTAGCATAATCTGCTATCCACTGTCATTTAAGAATATTTTCAGAGAAGGAATTATGCAAAACCAGCTTGCCATATATATATATATATATATATTATATATATATATATATATATAGATATATATAAGTTACGGTGATGTAAATACACCAGCATCGGTTGTCAAGCGATATTAGGAGGACAAACACTGACACACAAACATACGCACACAACACACACACAAAACAACACACACCTACACACACACACACACACACAAACATATATATATACATATATATAATATATATATACATATATATATAATATATATATACAACACATATATATATATGTATGTATATATATATATATATATATATATATATATATATATATATATATATATATATATACATATATACATATATATATATATGTGTATATATATATATATATATATATGTATATATATATATATATATATATGTATATATATATGTTTGTGTGTGTGTGTGTGTGTGTGTATTTGTGTGTTTGTGTGTGTGTGTGTGCGTATGTTTGTGTGTCAGTGTTTGTCCTCCTAACATCGCTTGACAACCGATGCTGGTGTATTTACATCACCGTAACTTAGCGGTTCGGCAAAAGAGACCGATAAAAAGTCCTAGGCTTACAAAGAATAAGTCCTGAGATCGATTTTCTCGACTAAAGGCGGTGCTCCAGCATGGCCACAGTCAAATAACTGAAAGAAGTAAGAGTATATATGACAATATATATATATATATATTTAAAAAAGGAGTGTGGAACACGAGTTGTGATATATAAAAAAAGGAAAGGAAGAAAATGCTGACAAAATAATTTAAGTAAGGGAAAGTGTATTTAATTAGGTGAAAGTTCTTTTTCCATCTTCCTACCAGGAAGATGGTAGGAAGATGGAAAAGGAACTTTCACCTAATTAAATACACTCTCCCTTACTTAAATTATTTTGTCAGCATTTTCTTCATTTCCTTTATATATATATATATATATATATATATTGTTGTATGAGTGTGTAGGCGTGTCAAAGAAATTCTTTTGTTTTCTTTTCGATTTATTACCTCCGCCTTAGCGAAGGCGGAAGTATTGATTCCAGTCGTGCTTGTTTGTCCGTGGATAAGATATCTCAAAGAACCGCTGGATGGATTCGGATAAAACTTTCGGAGATGTTCGGCCTTGTGACTGGCACGAACTGATTAGATTTTGGGATCAATCCGGTACCAGACAAGGATTCTGGATTATTTTTCCTGTTTATTTTTTACTTACTTTTTGAGAGCGGTCAGGTTCATTTTAGTATTCTCGTTTATGAGGGCAATCGAGTTCATTTCAGATATTTTCATTTTAAAAATCATCTCTGGCTAATCGTTGAGAAGACGTTGGTGTTGCCTTGGCGGCGGTTTGCGCTGTCTGAGTGCCCTTGTTTTAATTACTTTGCTTAGAAAATTTTAAAAAAGCAATTCTTTTGTTTTATCTTTGGACAATTGCATGAATTCCCATGTGTAGAATACACATTCGCAAAATTCTTCTGGAAATATCAAAAAATAAATAAAGTTATGAGGGATTATATGCGTGCGTAGAGCAAAATTTGACTTGTTTACAGTTGTCATTACGTGCTGTCACGCACAAAATGACAGCTTCCATATCCTGTTTCCTGACTGGGTAAAAATGATCAAACTTTAGACCTATAATTTTTAAAAACATTTTCCTGGATAAATTGAAACAACTCCAGCAATTCATTTGGAAAACTACATTAATGTGCCAAATTTTAAAATTTTCAATAAACTTCAATTTTTGAAATGCTGGCAGCAATAAAGCAACTAGATCCGAAGCATCTTCTCCGAACACAGCACAAATGTTTCCAGTGGCTATGACAGCTTTGGAAACTTGAATGACAGTGAAAGGAAACAAATATTGAAAATGCTACTTGGCGTTTCATCTTCGCATGTCTGAAAAGGTTAAATGTATCCAAATTTCAAAAACAATAAGCAAATGGTGTTGAGAAAGAATACATCTTCCAACCCCATAAAACACTGCAATGAAATATTTTTCCTGTTAATTGAAATTATTTTTCGTGTCAATTCAAATAATGTTCAAAAGAAACGAAAGAATTTATCTGATAAACCAATATATGCATGAAATCATTATAAAACTAAAAGATGGACGATCTATTCTGTATGGCATCAAAGAATTTTTCAGTAAGTTACACAACAAACATAACTATAATTACAATTAAGCAGGAAAAAGGAAGATAGTCTATGGCGGTGCTGCGCAAATATATATACACGTACTACATTATTACACAAGCGAATATACAACTGCAAAGAATATACATACACACTCCCATAAAAGCATGATACATACCTATGTATATATACATATATTTTGGTACAGGAATGGCTGTGTGATAAGTAGCTTGCTTACCGAAACATATGGTTCCGGGTTCAACCCACTGCATGGCACCTTGGGCCACTGTCTTCTAGTATAGCCTCGGGCCGACCAAAACCTTGTGAGTGGATTTGGTAGACGGCAACTGAAAGGCCGGCCGCCGTATATATATATATATATTATATATATATATATATATATATATATATATATATATATATATATGTATATATATATATATATGCGTGTGTGGTGTGTGTATGTTTGTACCCCCAACATCGCTTGACAACCGATAGAATAAGTACCAGGCTTACAAAGAATAAGTCCTGGGGTCGATGAAGCTTAAGTTTTCGGTTGAGGGACCCGTAAAGATAAGTCAAACGCGGTGGAATTTGAACTTAGAATGTAATGCAGAATAACTGCCGCTAAGCATTTTGACCGACATGTTGACGTTTCAGCCACCTCGTCGTCTTAGTTGAATATACGATGATCCTTTCAACTCTAGGCACGAGGTCTGAAATCCTAGGGGCGTGGCCTTCTCGATTTTATCGACCCCAGTATTGACGAGTGGGGGTGGGGTTATTTCCCGACCCCGTAAAGACGAAAGTTACAGTCAATCTTCCTGGAATTTTAACTCAGGATGTAAAGCTAAATGAAATGCTGCTGAGCTAAGTATTTTGTTTAGCTGCTAACGAGTCTGCCAGCTCACCGACTTAAAGGAAAAAAATATATATATACCACGTAAAACAATAACGATAATTAAATCATTGTTGTATTTCGGGACGGTCATTCTTTTTCGCCAAATAAACACACGCACTATATATTCGTTCTTCACTCGTTTATTACTGTTCTTAGTCTCACTCATGTCCATTGTCCGGAAATCTTTCATCACACATCTGTGACCTCTTCAGCGGCACTTTTCGTTTTCGTGTGTGCTTTTGCTCCACTCACACCATTTTGATCTTCTATGATGTGTATCCTTATGTGCGCATGTGTTTGCGTCCGTGTTTCTGTGTGTAAGTGTGTGTGTGTATGTGTGTTTGTGTGTGGTGTGTGTGTATACTTGTGTGTGTGTCATAGTTCTTAGCAGCAGTACTGCCTTCCCCTCAGCCCCATATTTTCACCCCACTGTGCTGCTGTTGCATTAGGACCCGAAAATTTGGTACAATTTCTGTATCTTTCAGTGTTTGTGTGTTAATTGAATTCCCCCAAAGGATGAAAAGGCAAAGTCAACCTCAGTGGAATTTGAACTCAGAACCTAAAGACGGACAAAATGCCGCCAAACATTTGGGATTTGAACTCAGAACTCAGAAGGTAAATTCGGGATAAATGTCGCTTAGCACTTTGGCCGACGTGCTTACGATTCTGATAGATTGCCGCCTCACCTTATAGACATAGTACCATTTCAACTGCATTATATCTGCTGAACATATAATCAAACGCATATAATGTGCAATTCTGAACTTTCTCTCCTTCCACTGTCCATTTTCCTCACACCCGACCTATCTTCTCTTGTTTAAAACTTCCTTCCTCAGAGCGTCATCTTAAGCTAAAACTTTCTCCACTCCAGCTGTCTCGCTCACCTTTCACATCACTCGTCGTTTCTCAATAATATTGCCGTCTTCCATTTCCTTATCTCTAGCAATTGAAATTATTAAATTGTACTAATTAATGTCATTGAGTATCAATTTCCAGTAATGTAACGCATTATAATACACACAATTGTTCTAAATAATTTATATATAAATGTATGTATGTATGTATGCTTATACACACACATATATACATGCAAATATATACATATATATGCATGTATACACACACGTACGTATATATGTAGGTGTGTGTTATATATATATATATATATATATATATATATGACGAGTGCTTTTTAGCTCCACAAGTCCTTATGGTAGTTATCTTTTGGCATTAATGTTGCTTCTGTCGCAGTTAATTATATATATATATATATATAATATATATATATATATATATATATATAATTATATATATGTAATATATTATATATATATATGTTATATATATATAATATATATATATATATATATATATATATATATGTATATGTATATATATATATACATACATGCATATTATATATTATATATATATATATTATATATATATATATATAATACACACACATCTATATAGTAAATCGTTCTCTCTAAAACGTAACTTAACTACACATATAGCATTCATACAGAACAGTCACCATGAATATATAGAAGTCGATTCAGCACAATTGGAAGAACGATAAGGTAGATTAAGGAACAAAATGCAAAAGGCCATCCAATGTGATATTTTATTGGGTTTCAGCACAATTTCTGTCTACCAAATTGACTCTAAAAAAAACAAGAAAAATCCACCCCAAAACAACAATAAAAAAGAACAACAAACAAACAAACAAGATATTGTTCCGCTTAATCTTATGGCAGATATTGCAACATATTGGACTGAATTGGGAACGTAGCCGCTTGAAGAGAACGTCTGTAACAAACAATCTACTCTCTTAAGTGTGGGTTTTTTATTGGCATGGATTGATGTAACACATTGTGCCCCAATTTATACAATGCTGTTTGTAAAGTTTATATCTGAAAAGCAATATAAATGATTGCATATATAATCAATAAGTTCGCGTATACTTGTACTCGTGCTTTCTTAGAAATAGGAAATGGTTCAAGGGAAATAACGGCAAACGAAGCGGAGAGGGCGAAATACCGCCAAGTTTTCCGTCCAGCCTGCTAACGATTCTTTTCTGGTCTAGGCACAAGGCCCGGAATTTTGGGAGAGGGAGCCAGTCAATTAGATTGACCCCTGTACGCAACTGGTACTTAATTTATCGACCCCGAAAGGATAAAAGGCAAAGTCGACCTCGGCGGAATTTGAACTCAGAACGTAACAGCAGACGAAATACCAATTTCTTTACTATCCACAAGGGGCTAAACACAGAGCGGACAAACAAGGACAGACAAACGGATTAAGTCGATTATATCGACTCCAGTGCGTAACTGGTACTTATTTAATCGACTCCGAAATGATGAAAGGCAAAGTCGACCACGGTGGAATTTGAACTCAGAACGTAGCGGCAGGCGAAATACCGCTAAGTTTTTCGTCCAGCGTGCTAACGACTCTTTTCTAGTCTAGGCACAAGGCCCGAAATTTTTGGTGAAGGAGCTAGACGATTAGATTGACTCCAGTACGCAACTGTACAGAACGTAGCGGCAGACGAAATACCTATTTCTTTACTACCCACAAGGGGCTAAACACAGAGGGGACAAACAAGGACATACAAAGGAATTAAGTCGATTACATCGAACCCAGTGCGTAACTGGTACTTATTTAATCGATCCCGAAAGGATGAAAGGTAAAGTCAAGCTCGGCGGAATTTGAACTCAGAACGTAGCGACGGGCGAAATACCAATTCTTTACTACCCACAAGGGGCTAAACACAGAAGGGACAAACAAGGACAGACAAACGAATTAAGTCGATTATATCGACCCCAGTGCGTAACTGGTACTTATTTAATCGACCCCGAAAGGATGAAAGGCAAAGTCGACTTCGGCGGAATTTGAACTCAGAACGTAACGGCAGATGAAATACGGTTACGCATTTCGCACTGCGCGCTAACGTTTCTGCCAGCTCGCCGCCTTCGAAGCCAGCTCTTAATAATCTGTTCTACTCTAGGCACAAGGCTCGAAATTTTAGGGATGGTTGGGGGCAATTGATTACATCGACCCCAGTACGCAACTGGTATTTAATTTATCGACTCCGAAAGGATGAAAGGCAAAGTTGACCTCGGTGGAATTTGAACTCAGAGCCAGCTCTTAATAATGTCTTAAAAATATGTAAAGTGGACAGAATAAAACTCAGAAAGTTGCAATGCTACTGTGATAACATTACGGTAGCATTGTAATGAGAGTCATTGTTTTGCTTCATATTTAATCTTTTATTTATTAAACACGGACTTTTGTCAGTGAACAGGTCGCGGTCTTATAGCGACGAAAATATTTTGACAAATTAAACTTAAATGTTGAAGTGAATCGAACGGCTTTTGTGTGTTTCTTAAATGGCTTACAAACACCTTCCACGCTGCAACTGTTTTCGTTCCACCACACGATCTCAGATCAAATCACTTGCTATGCAAGTACATCTCCGGAATTATTATAGACTGATTCGAATTCGAGATATGTCGGGATACACACAGGAAAGTTATTTGCATAATTCGCCATGATTCTTTGTTTATGTCCTAAATGCAAACACGTGTGTGTGTGTGTGTGTGTGTTTGTGATTGTGAATATATGCGAGCGTATTTTGTATATGTGGGTATATTATTATTGAATTGTTGTGTTATTTGAGTTAACACGAAAATATTGTTATCGTAGTTTCGTTGCTTTATTCTTCAACTATAATTTTTATCCTCGCTTTTTCAAGTTTGAATGAATTTTACTTCTTTTCAGATATATGATGGTGGAATCCCAAGCAGAAAAAAAAATGAGCATTTTCACCTTCACTCCGTGAGTAAGATCCAAAAGCTCTGTGCACGATCTGTATGAGACAAACTTCAGTGCACCTCTATCACTGCCTGTTTGGTCGCACGACACCAGCCTACTTGTGGACATAAAAAGAGATTTCTTTACCATATGGTCACTGACGATGAAAAATCAGTGTCTTTACGTCAATGGCATATAGAGAAAAAGAAGCGTTGAGTCCCGACCAGCAAGCAACACTTCGTGCCAAGCTACAGCTGCATCCACGCAAGACAATGAAATGTGTCCGGTGGGATTGTGGAAGGCTAATCTAGGAAATGCTTGAAAATAATCACACGTCAGAACAGAGTTTGACATTCAGGAAATATACCTGCTCTAAAAGGTAATCCTATTGAATCGACCCAACCAGCGACACGGTTTGTTTCTTCAACACAACGATGGTCATCCTCACGTCGCTAATTTGTCCAAAAATGCTATTCTTAAACTCGATTTGGAAGTTGTGCTACACTCACCGTTTTCTCCTGATATAGCACCGTCGGTCGCCCTCCAACAGTCTGCGAGTTGTCTCGTTAAACAACGACGTGTAGCTGAAAACATGGGCCCGTGTATATTCCTATGTCAAGTTATACTCATTTCAAATTAAACTGAACGAGTACTCAATACGTTTCATTAGGCAAGCCAAAACTTCGAAGTCACTGCCAAACATTTCCTTGTAAATATATGCATTGTCAACACATGGACAATTTAGCTTACAAGATGTCAATAATGGAAACTTTCGACTGGTTAGAAATAGCAAAATGTTCAACATTTTATCGCTTGTAACATTTTTATTGTTAACCTTTGTAGAAAAGGAATATAA
>NC_043001.1:107852649-107905149 GCF_006345805.1 Octopus sinensis | reverse complement strand
GGACGCCAACATGATAAATATAATGTAAATAATGTAGCCAGGTGCATGCCTGGCTGCGTGGTAAGTTGTTTGCTTTCCAATCGCATGGTTCCATGTTCAGTCCTACTGCGTAGCTCCTTGGGTTAGTGTTTTCTATTATAACCGCGTGCCGATTAAAGCCTTGGGAGTGAATTTGGTTGACGAAATCTGAAAGAAGCCCGACCTGTATGTATGTGTGCGTATATATATATATACACACACACTTAGAGCAGCTTTTGTATCATATATATATATATATATATATATATATATAAAATATATATATATATATGTATGTATGATGTGTGTGTGTGTGTGTATGTGTAAGGTTGAAAAGGAACACTCGAGTTGATATATAGGAGGAAAAACTCAAGGTAGAAAATGCTAAAATCATTTTATAAATAACATTTCAGTACCGGTTTCAGTCATTGAGACTTTTTCAACTGTAAGTATGGAAAACAATTAAATTTTGGAAAAAGTAAAAGAAAGTTTTTAAAGGAATATTTGCATAGTGTTCAAATATAAGGGTCATTTTCCTTGTTTCTGCCTGTCTCGGTCTCTCTTGTTTACTCTTGTGGGTTCGAGGTCGTTGTGAATTCGTGGTAGAAACGAAGAGGTAGAAGAAGAAGAAGAAGAAGAAGAAGAAGAGAAGAAGAAGAAGAGAAGAAGAAGAAGAAGAAGAAGAAGAAGAAGAGAAGAAGAAGAAGAAGAAGAAGACACGTGTACCCTTAACGTAGTTCTTGGGGAGATTCATCGTGACACCGAGTGTGACAAGGCTGACCCTTTGAAATACAGGTACAACAGAAACAGGAAGAAAGAGTGAGAGAAAGTTGTAGTGGAAGGGTACAGCAGGGTTCGCCACCATCCCTTGCCGGACCCTCATGGAGCTTCAGGCCTTTTTGCTCGATAAACACTCACAACGCCCGGTCTGGGAATCGAGACCGCGATCCCACGACCACGAGTCCGCTGCCCCTAATCACTGGGCCCTTGTGCATCCACGTGTTATCAGATGTTGTATTAAAGAAAGTATATCAACAGGATGTATTCAGTAAGTTCAAATCTAGCTTTAGGACAGTTGCGGTTTGACAAGTTCAAATGAAACAGAAAGAAAAGACCCAGACTTTTGATTTACTTATTTATTTTACTAAAGACCATGAAAGAAACGAACGAGGATGGATAGAAAATAAAGCTGAGAATAATAAGAGAAAGAATTGTTAGATAATCGGTCGTAGAATGGCTTAGGGAAGGGGCTGACTTAAGGAACGAATGACAGTGAATTAGAGAGAGAGTGGATGAGTGCCTGAATATTTAAGGATAAAAGCTTGAAATACAAGGTGGTGTGAGATGGAGGCAGGTGGTTGGGTGGCAACTGGCAAAATAGAAACAGAGAGAAATGAAGAAAATATCTAACATAAACTAATGAAGTCATACATAAGAAAGAATAATGATTAAATATAAAAATAATATCAAAGGAAAGAAAGATAAACAACAGCAACAGTGATTCAATAACTGGAGTACAAAACATCAAGAGAAGACATTAAACATGGAGCATTGCTATTTTAAAAAAGTAAATACGTTTAGACATTGTTAAAAGTAAACAACAGATGTTTAAATGTCAAATTAGCTCGATACTTTTCACAATGGCGTCTTTGTTAGATTGCAAAAGATAAGTACGTCTCAGTGTGTGTGTATATGCGAGGCGGCGTCCGTTTATGTACAGGTATGTATTACATCAGTGTGCATTTATACGTGCGTCGTGTGTTTTAGCATATATGCTCTATATTCGGTGATATTTACGACACGTAGTAGTTGTAGTAGTAGTAGTAGAGAGAGAGAGAGAGAGGTGGGATGGGGGAGAAAGTGAGAAGTGGGGAAAAAAGAAAGAGAAAGAGATGTGTGAGATGTACCACGCCTATTCACTTTTCACATATTCGTCAGTGCTCTCGCTCACACTTACGTACATGCACATATGCGTACAATCTATTTCTTTACTACCCACAAGGGGCTGGACACAGAGAGGACAAACAAGGACAGACAAACGGATTAAGTCGATTATATCGATCCCAGTGCGTAACTGGTACTTAATTTATCGAGCCCCAAAGGATGCAAGGCAAAGTCGACCTCGGCAGAATTTGAACTCAGAACGTAGCCGCAGACGAAATACTGTTATGCATTTCGCCCGGTGTGCTAACGATTCTGCCAGCTCGCCGCCCTACATATGCGTACAATCGACTATACACACATACACAAATACACGCACACGCACACACGTTATTTAGGCCAGTCTAGTGTATGTATCATATGTGATAGTGAAAATGAAGTAAATTAGCGAACGCTTGTGGATGTCTTTAGTGTTGCATGTCGTTTGGCGGCTCATTCCTTGACCGAGCCTCAAACACGAGTTAAGATTTTAGAGGATGACAACACTAGACCGGATGGGAAATGCGGGTGATGTGAAAAGAGCCCTAGATTTCTATAGTGGGTAAGTTGAGGGTGTGGGTAATGTTGGCCTGAGGCGGCGAGATGGCAGAAGCGTTAGCACGGCGGGCGAAATGCTGAACCGTATTTCGTCTTCTGCTACGTTCTGAGTTCAAATTCCGCCGAGGTCGACTTTGCCTTTCATCCTTTCGGGGTCGATAAATTAAGTATCAGTTACGCACTGGGGTCGATGTAATCGACTTAATACCTATGTCTATCCTTGTTTGTCCCCTCTATGTTTAGCCCCTTGTGGGTAATAAAGAAATAGGTAAAGTTGGCCTGTGAGAGACTCTGTGTGGCGAGGAGAATAGTGGGAACAGCTTCTTGTGGAGGACTGTCACGTCGAGGACCAAGAAGAATTTCGAAAGGACTTTGGCATTATCAGGAAGCATTATCTGCATGCAAGATGTTTTACAAGCATGAAAGCACCAAAAACCGAAAGTGTTCGTGATACGTGTAGGGGACAAAGCACTCGTGCACGTCTCCATCGCCCATTGGCTGTGCATCAGCGATTTGTTGTCTTGTTGACTCGTGTGGGAAAACTGTTGTCGCATGTGGGACGAATCCAGTCGAGTGGAAATTGACGT
Source organism: Octopus sinensis (assembly GCF_006345805.1). NCBI lineage: Eukaryota > Metazoa > Mollusca > Cephalopoda > Octopoda > Octopodidae > Octopus > Octopus sinensis. Next base: position 107,902,066 of record NC_043001.1, on the reverse strand, counting down.
CCTATTTTGCTTTGGTTTAGAAAGGAATCTTTGCCTCGTGATTGTACCGAAAATGATGCAATGGTGTTCTGATCCAAAAGACTGAAGTTGTATTTTTAAACAGGTTAACTTCTTCAAGTGCCACTCGAAGAGGAAGGTAAGAGTAGAGAAGCAGTTGCTGATTGGTAGTGTGTTTATCGAAGGACAGGTGAAAGAGGCAAGAGTGATGTGGATGAATGGATTTCAATTGAATCTGCTTTTCTATGAAAGACAGAAGAAATTGAAAGCTGGCAGACTTCAATCCTTGGATAGAGCAGAATAAACCCTAATTATTCGTGGTGGGGTTGACCTCAAGTTACATTACGTAATCTTTAGGGGGTAATTGTTCTTGTTGTTTCTAAGGATGTAGGCAGTACCTGTCAGCACAACCTGTTGGATTTCTCTGAGACATGGTTCTCCTGGATATTATTTAGATATTTCTGACATCCCTTTCTTATCATACCTAGGGCACCCACAATAACAGGAACAGTTCTCGCTTTAAGATGCAACATCGTTTGTATTTCAATTTCTAGGTCCTTATATTTACTTAAATTGTCAAATTCCTTTACAGATATATTTTCATCAGTGGGAAAACTTACATCTATTATTATTATTATTATTATTATTATTATTATTATTATCATTATCATTATCACTATCATTATCATTATCATTATTACTACTACTACTACTACTACTACTACTACTACTACTACTACTACTACTACTACTACTACTATTATTATTATTATTATTATTATTATTATTATTATTATTATTTTCATCATCATCATCATCATCATCGTCATCATCTTTATGATTAATACCAATCATGGCTACCCGTCTGATAAGGGTACACAAGGAACATGCATCACAACCATATGTGTGCGACATGGTGATCTTATATAAAGATAAACAGCATATGACCTTGCAGGTGGGACCCATCCCGCTCAAAAGGTGCTTAAATAAGATTTGTTTAGAGATGTCGAACAAGATACGCCATGTTTCCAGAGGTGAATTATTCAAACTCCCAAAAATTCATCTCAACACATGGCTATGATGTCCCCCCCACTACTTCTGCTCGTTATTAGAGATGGACATATAGTCAGCCACCAAAGAACATGCTCAAACTGGTTAAGGTCGAACAACTGACAAGCAAATCTGCGCAATTTAGTATAATATTTGCTGTAGCCCATCTTTTATACCATGACAAAACAATGTCCATGGTAACACTTCTAAGCAGTTAAGATAAGGAGCCATGAATACCAGGACTTGGTATTGCATCATGACAGTCATTATTCAGCTATCAGCTGAATCTATAGTGAAGATTTCCCCGCCCCCTCCTTTGGCCGGGAGAGGCAGACAGTTTTTATTTGTCTGGTGGCTGTAGCAAAAAAGGTTGTATGGTAGACACGTTTGAAATTGCTAAAGACAGACACTTTCATCTTTGGCCAAGACCTCATAAAAAGTGATGGTGGAAAGAGAATTGTTGCTTTCTAGCAAATTTGTTGAAAGGTGGGTGGATATCTAAAAAATGGCCGGTGTGAAAGGCCACAGAAAAACAAACGACATGTGTATGAACTATATATATATGCATACAAAAATTCTACATGTGTGTGTAGACTCATACACCTATGCGCAAACTTAAGTTTATTTGTTTTATATTTGCGCGACTACCTGATCTTATAGCATAATCCACACACACACATATATACACACACGCACGCACACACACACATGCGCACATACACACATACACGTACACACATACACGCATACACGTACACACAGACACACACAAGTAATGATTCGATAGTAAACTCTACATTTAATTATTCAGCCACCCAAACTTCATTTAAGAAAAAAAAACAAAACAATTCTAACACATAGAAAACGAGCAAGAAATTAGACTACATAAAACGATATAAAAATTTGCAAAATGCTGTTAGAATAGACGAGTGAAATATGAAAACACTTAAGTAGAAAGATAATGAATGAGATATTGGTGAAAAGAACTAGGAAGAAGAAACAGAGAGGTAAAGAAGAAGCATTGCAGAGGAAGAGAAGTTAGCGAGAGAATCAGAGGAGTGGAGAGTAAGAGAAGTAGAGTATTTTTAAGTATGAAGTATGTTGAGATATGGTGAGAGATATCTTAGGTGTAGAGAGTTATTTATAGTAAAGAATAGGAGTAGAGAGTATATAAGTAGAGAGTATTAACAGAGGTAGATGTGATAGAAGGGAAGAGTAGGAGGCAGAGCCGGCAATTGTTGCCTATATTCTATTATCCTTTTGTTCTTTTATTCTTTTACTTGTTTCAGTCATCTGACTGCGGCCATGCTGCAGCACGACCTTTAAGTCGAGCAAATCGATCTAAGGACTTATTTTTTGTAAGCCTAGTATTTATTCTATCGGTTTCTTATTGCCGAACCGCTAAGTTACGAGGACGTAAACACACCAGATTCCGATGTCAAGCGATGTTGGAGTGGTGGGAAACAGACAGACAGACAGACACACACACACACACATATATATATATACATATATATGACGGGCTTCTTTCAGTTTCCGTCTACCAAATCTACTCACAAGGCTTTGGTCAGCCCGAGGCTATAGTAGAAGACACTTGCCCAAGGTGCCACGCAGTGGGACAGAACCCGGAACCATGTGGTTGGTAAGCAAGCACCTTACCACACAGCGATTCCTGCGCTTATATGTGTACGTCTGCAGTACGATTTTTGTTATACCTTTTTCTATTTTCTCTCCCTGTTCATTTCTGTCTTCCTTTCTGACGAAGAGCGTAGGCTCGAAACGTAAAAGACTTTCTAACTTGCCGAGCGTTAAACTAATACATCTGTTTGTTGTTTACACACCCGTCTTCGTCTTTTGTTTTATTGTAAGTTCTCATTATTATATATATATATATATATATATATATATATATATATATATAAGAAAGTTGGTTTGTAAAAGCACGTGGTTGAATATATAGAAAATAGCAAGAAGTGAAAAACTACAGAAGGCTTAAAGGTTAAAATATATATATATTTGCGTCAATATGTCTGAAGAATATTAAAATTTTTTTTCTTACAATGACATAGTTTACAAGAAAGACCGTTTTCGTGTTTAGCTTTTCAAATTTCTTGCGACGTTATGTTTATTTTGAACAGAGTTATCTTTATGTTTATGTTTAAAAGAGTTCCAAATAAGGGGAGGTAATGAGTGATTTCTTCTGGTGTAAGGGAGATAATCGCTTAAAATTTTTAAAATTTTTTTTCCTTTCCCTTGGTGTGAATTTCTCTGTATCAGTATGTTGGCATGGTTAAGTCTGGGCTTGTACTTTTCAATGAAGAATGTTTCCTTGTTTAGTCTAATTTGTGTTGATGATCCGATAGCACATTGGTAAAATGGAAAGATTAAAAATTGTGGTTGTAGTTGCTTTGCGTATTTCTCAATGTGCTCACTAAAAGGTATCATTCTGTATTCTGGGAATGCAATCTGTTGTCGATGCAGTGTGCATCTACGTCTGAGTGATAGTCCCGTGGATCCCACGTAGTCTTGGTGGCAGCCCAAAAGATTCTCACAAAGGCAAAATTGTTTTCTGAAATTACGGATGCAAAAGTAAAAAAATGTGGTAGATCGAACTGTGCAACATGTCCAAACCTGCTAGAAGGATCAGAATTCCTCTTTAAATCTAACTTTACTTGTGCCTCTGAAAACATAATTTATGTCATAAAATGCTCGGGCTGCCACCAAGACTACGTGGGATCCATGGGACTATCACTCAGACGTAGATGCACACTGCATCGACAACAGATTGCATTCCCAGAATACAGAACGATACCTTTTAGTGAGCACATTGAGAAATGCGCAACGCAACTACGACCACAATGTTTAATCTTTCCATTTTACCAATGTGCTATCGGATCATCAACACAAATTAGACTAAACAAGGAAACATTCTTCATTGAAAAGTACAAGCCCAGACTTAACCATGCCAACATACTGATACAGAGAAATTCACACCAAGGGAAAGGAAAAAAAATTAAAAAAATTTTAAGCGATTATCTCCCTTACACCGGAAGAAATCACTTATTACCTCCCCTTATTTAGAACTCTTTTAAACATAAACATAAAGATAACTCTGTTCAAGATAAACATAACGTCGCAAGAAATTTGAAAAGCTAAACGCGAAACCGGGCTTTCTTCTAAATTATGTCATTGTAAGAAAAATTTTTTTAATATTCTTCAGACATATTGACGCAAATATATATATTTTTTAACCTTTAAGCCTTCTGTAGTTTTTTCACTTCTTACTATTTTCTCTCTCTCTCTCTCTCTCTCTCTCTCTCTCTCTATATATATATATATATATATACACATTTATATATATATGTGTATACGTATATGTATGTATGTGTATATAGGTATATATACCTGGTAGCTTACTGTTAAAACACTGTCACTTTCAGAGTGATCTTTTATAGGAAATGAAAAACAGAAGATGGAATATATATATATATATATATATATATATAGGAATGAAATAAGTGGAGCTAGGGCACGAAGACAAGAAGTTGCACTGAAGAGGTCACAGATGTGTGACGGAAGATCTCCGGACAGTGGACATGAGTCAAGATAAGAACATTAATAAACGAGTGAAGAACGAATATAGAGTGCGTGTGTTTATTTTGGTAAAAAAAATCATAAATAAAATAAAATAAAATGACCATCCCGAAATACAACTATATCTGTTTCAACTCACGATCTTGCTATACAAATTCATAAACGTATATATACATATGCGTGATTATAAATATGTATATTATATATATAAACATATATATATATATATGTGTGTGTGTGTGTGTGTGTGTGTGTGTGTGTGTGTGTGTGTGTGTGTGTGTGTGTGTGTGTGTGTGTGTGTGTGCGTGTTTGTGTGTGTGTATTTATTTCTTTATTGCACATAGAGGAGACAAACAAGGGATAGAGAAAGGGATTAAGTCGATACAACCACCCCAGTGCGTAACTGGTACTTATTTAATCGACCCCGAAAGGATGAATGGCAAAGTTGACCTCGGCAGAATTTGAACTCAGAACGTAACGGCAGACGAAATACCGCTAGGCTTTTTGCCCGGCGTGCTAACGATTCTGCCAGGTGTGTTTGTGTGTATAATATACACACATACACACTTACTGGAACCTTTCAGTCATAACATATTAAAGAAATACTCTACTTTATTAATGAGTCCTGTAATTTATCGCCCTGGTGAAACCATATCTGCACACACACAGACACACATAAGCACAAAAACACATACACAAATATGTATATATATATGTGTGTGTGTATATATATAATATATATAATATATATATATATATATATATATATATTATGTGTGTGTGTGTGTATATATATATATATAATCTGTATTTATGTGCGTATACGTTTATAATTACTACTATAATTTGCAGTAACTGGAGAATATTTTGTTGATCTTTCATTTTTCTTGATTTTAATCTCTTATTCTTAATCTGTTTCCCGCCGTCTCTCCTTATTAATGTGGGTTTTTCTTTGCATTTGAAGAATACAGATTCTTCTCATGACATATGTTCCCACCAACAACTGACAGCTAGAACACTATCGGTATAAATATTTAAGAATCATTCATGTCGTATCTAAAATACAGGACATTAAGACTGAATGTTATGCGGTGGTGGAAAACGAGATTTGATGCTGTTAAAAAGCTTCGCATGACTAATAACGTCTTCGTACTTTGTATTTTTTCATCTGTCATTCCGTCTTTATTTTTATTGTTTCTTTTATCTTTCTTAGTTATAGTCTCTTTTGAATCTAAATTGAAAATTTAAATTAATTAAGGTTTTAGAGCGATTCTTTTTATCAGTCAATTTGCAGGCAGAAGCTAGAGAGATTTGGAATTATTTCAGATAAACGTGAAGATTTACGACTTGTAAATGGAAATAATAATAATAAAAAAGAAACCTAAATAAACTAAAAACAATGATCTTAAAACAGCAATACGTAAAGCTGGTATCAACTGTCTAGTCAAAGTAAAAGTAGACAAGGTGAGTTAGTTGTAATTCGAAGTGAATTAAGTATCCGGGAAGATGGTCTCTTTTGGCGCCAGGAATTAAATTGTTTTTCCTACAGCCACACCTGTCTCATCTTGGAATAATGTTTGTTTGCTAAGAGCAAAATTATGCTGGAATAGAAATAAGGAAACATTTGAACAGATTCCAATAACACTTCTTGCCACAATCTGTTATTCAGTAAGAAACCAAACTGTGGACAATGACTATCTTTCTCGCCAGGATGCTGACCACATGCCATGGCTATCGAAATGTTTAACTTAATCTATGTTGGCGAGAGACCAAGATAGGTTAAAGCCTGAAGCTTAATAAAATAATATGATATCTCCACGGGAGCTCAATTTAGAATTTTATGTCCTCAAATATTTGTCAATATTAACAAAGATTGATGCTCTCAATAGAAGATGCAAGTGTGAAACCAGATCTGAATAGTTTAATGTAGATTCTCGGGAAATTTCTGAAGTTTTTAGAGTGGTCAGTGAAAACGCAGGCAACCCATCCAGTGTTGGGTGGGTGGGGTAAATGTTATGCCAGTCCAAACTTCAATACGTTACAAAAAACGCGGTTTTACAGACACACACACACACACACACACTTGTATGCGTATATGTTTGTGTGTGTTCCTGTGTGTGTGTGTGCTTACAAGTGTTACACATATATATATATGTATGTATGCAAAAATATTGTATACATCCTCTCTCTCTCTCTATATATATATATATATATATATATATATTATTATATCTTACTTGTTTCATATACATACACATATATATATGTATATGTATGTGTATATATATATATATATATATATATATATATATTATATATATATATATATATATATTATATATATATTATATATGCATGTACAGAAGTATATTTTATATTAAAAACCTACTATTATGTATTAAGATCAGACGATTATATACTACGAAGTTATAATGGTCAGGGTTATATATCTTGCTAAAGATCTTGCTGTAGCTTTTACTGTATAAGCGATTTTGGAAAACCCTAACAGAAATGATAGGTTTGATTTCGACTTTTTGTTTCCTTATATATATTCCATTTTCTGATAACAACCGAAGGTAATTATAATCTTTTGAAGTTCGAGAGAAGTAAGAAGGGTTTTCGTTCTCTGTAGAATGCAATAGTGAAGAATATGTGTGTTTAGTAGATTGAGGTGTAATTTAGTTGGTGGACACTGTACCGATACTTGCTTTCAGAGAACTGACATCATGAACAAAGAACTAAAACGTTACTGATAAACGATAAAATAATACAACCTGTAAATTACAGAGCAATACGAAGAAACCAGACAAGAAAATACCAGGAGACAGAAAAACAAACGTGGAAATGGACGTTGTTTAAGTTTGAGAAATAAGTATTCTTAGGAGCAGGAGTGGCTGTGTGGTGTGAAGCCTGCTTCTCGATCATAAGGCTTCGTGTTCAGTACCACTGCGTGGCACCTTCGGCAGGTGTCTTCTACTATAACACTGGACAGCAAAGATTTTGCTGTTGGGGTAAAAGCAGGTGTTTTAGACTAAATCCAGGATGCTGATTCCGAACCCGCACTCAGAATTGTTCTAGCACGTCAGGAGTTTGAGTTATGCACATGCGCAAGATTATAACTATACTTTCGGCCAGATATAGACCGTATTATATAAAATTTGCTAAAATGAAAGCGGCCTTAATTCAAAATTAAAGAAATAACAGCAATAAAACGAACGAAGAGAAAGTTCATTATTTAGTTCAGCAATAGATGGCGCTGATGTATTTTGTGCAATGCCAAATACGTTAGTTTGTTCTTGGTAACTCTCATTGTCGTTTGCGCTGCCCTCACGTGAGGTATGTGTATCGCTCGCAATGCTTGATTACTCTGTGTGTATGTATGTGTGTGTGTGTGTGTGTGTGTGTGTGTGTGTGTGTGTGTGTGTGTGTGTGTGTGTGTATGTGTGTGTGTGTCTGTCTGTCTATCTGTCTGTGTTACTTGACAACAGATGTCGGTGTGTTTACATCTCCGTAACATTAGTAGTTCGACAAAAGTGGCCGATAGAATAAGTATTAGGCTTACAAAGGATAAGTCCTGGGGTCGATTTGTTCGACTACAGGTGATGCTCCAGCATGACTGCAGTCAAATGACTATAACAAGTAAAAGAGTAAAAAGAACATATCTGCAATAATGATTACCTATACGGTTTTTTTTAAAGGAATAAGTACTAGGGTAGATTGGTTTGTGTAAAGTTCTTGAAGGCGGTGCTCCGGCATAGCTGCAGTCAATTGACTGAAACAAGTAGGTACAGAAATTTTAAGAGAAATTACTGCCGTTCTGCAAATTGCGAAAGCAAAAGAATCGTAGCTGAGACACAACACAAACAAAAAAACAATTACGAAAACCACGTGTGTGTAAATATCAGAATCACAAGAATTAGAAAGGAGATTGTAATGTGGTCGATATATATTTAGAAAGCAAAATAATAGCCATTAAAAGAAGAAAACGAGGAAATCATTCTTTGGTCAAATATTTCAGCAAATAACGCCAGAGAAAGACTGATAAAATTTATATAAATTGATTGCGTGGTAGGTAGGTAGCTTGCTTACCAAACACATGGTTCTGGGTTCAGTCCCCTTGCGTGGTACCTTGGGCAATTATCTTCTACTATAGCCACGGCCTGACAAAAGTCTTGTGAGTGGATTTGATAGACGGAAACTGAAAGAAGCTCGTCGATATATATATATATATATATATATATTATATATATATATATATATATATATATATATATAATATATATAATACATATATGTGTGTGTGTGTGTGTATGTGTGTGTGAGTGTTGTGTGTGTGTGTGTTTGTGTGTGTTCATGTTTTTGTGTCTGTATTTGCCCCCACCCCACCCCGCCATCGCTTGACAACCGATGCTGGTGTGTTTACGTCCTCGTAACTTAGCGGTTCGGCCTAAGTGACCAATAGAATAAGTACTAGGCTTACAAAGAATAAGTCCTGCGGTCGATTAGTTCGACTAAAGGTGGTGCTCCAGTATGGCAGCAGTCAAAATGACTGGAACAAAAGAAAAGAATATAAGAATACATAAGAGCTACGACGGCTACCAAAAGACGAAGATATCTTGTATCTTTTTATCGTAAAAGAGACGTAAAAAACCAACACCGGTTTTCAGAATGTGTTAAGGAGACAAATTACGTCGAGAAAAAACGCAAACAGATGCGCGCGGGTGCGTGCACACACACACACACACACACACACACACACACACACACACACACACACACATCAAATTGATGTAATATAAAGAAGAAGCGTGGCTGTGTGGTGCGAAGTTTGCTTCCCAACCACGTAGTCCCTGGCCAGTCCCCTTTACGAAGAACCCTGGGCAAGTGTCTTCTATTTTAGCTTCGGGCCGACCAAAGTCTTGAGAATGGATTTGGCGACTGAAGGTGGATAAAACGAAATACAGCATTAATTGGTCCATACTAAGGTATGCGAAACCATACAATATAATTTCCAGGAAATGCCGTCTTTACTTCATGGAATCTCTGTCTATTCTGTAGACTAACAAGAAAATAATTAATAGATTTCTGAACGACTGTCGAGTTGCTTACTCGCATATAAATGTAATTTTGCACCATGAATGAGAATGCATTTTGAGTAACCGCTAACTTAACTCAATTTACTTTAAGGTAAGGATGAATTAAGTTTACTTTTAATCTCCCCATTCTTATTAACACCAAGTTGATAGCTAACTCGCTTTGTGATCATGTGTGCACTAAACTCACGTGTGTGTATGCTCACATTTAACCAGCAACATAATTAGAAATTATTCTGTTCTACTCTAGGCACAAACCCGAAATTTTGGGGGAGGGAGCCAGTCGATTAAATCGACCCAAGTACGCAGCTGCAACTTAATTTATCGACTCCCGAAAGGATGAAAGGCAAAGTCGACCTCGGCAGAATTTGAACTCAGGACGTAGCGGCAGACGAAATACCTATTTCTTTACTACTCACAAGGGGCTAAATACAGAGAGGACAAACAAGGACAGACAAACGGATTAAGTCGATTAATGTCGACCCGAGTGTGTAAGGCAAAGTCGACCTCGGCGGAATTTGAACTCAGAACGTAGCGGCAGACGAAATACGGCTACGCATTTCGCCCAGCGTGCTAACGTTTCTGCCATCTCGCCACCTTAGAGCCTGAACAAATATACTTTTCTAATCAAGGCACAAGACCCGATCAGAAATGTTGATACCAAACAAATCACAATTGCTTATGGCAGCGGCTGTGCATTGAAGAATCAAACTACGTATGGAGATATGCTATGACATACAATATGCTTATTGAATATATATATTTAATATATTTAATCCATAGAAAAACATTTGCTTATGGGAATCAAATACGCTGTTTGCAGAGAACTGTACGGCCGTGCCATATATATATATGTTTCTGTGTGTGTGTGTGTGTGTGTGTGCGTGTGTGTGTATTTAGCTTTGGTTGCGTGTATGCTTGTGAATCTATTGTGTGCATCACTTCAAATATGCATGAAAATAGGATTAAAACAACAAAGAAGGGCAATATGAAAATAATGTGATTCATTATATTTGAGGAAGTGTGAATATATATCTTTCTGCGCATGTGCACATCCCTATAAAAGCTTACAGATAAGTGTCGTGTAGTGTATGTGTGTGTGTGTGTATGTTTGTGTGTCTGTGTCACGCAGTATTTGTGTGCTTGCGTGCGTGCGTGTGTACGTTTGCCGTGTGGGGTGGTGTGTATGTGTGTTGTGTGTGTGTGTGTGTGTGTGTATGTGTGTGTGTGCGCGTGCGAGTGTATGTTTGTATGCGTGTGAACGGGAATGTTTCTAATTTGTGCATTTTTCTGGATGCCGGCATGGCTTAGAGTTATAGAAGTGCCTTTTGGAAACCTGAGGTTTACGTTCAATTCCGTTTAGCACTTGAGACGTCTGTCTATTACTATAGCTTCGGGTTGACTGAAATCTTAGTAGATACGGACTGTGGTTGTGCGCGGATTGTGCATGTATTTAAATGGTTCTGCTTTGTTACACACTGTAGGACGATTAATATTCTAAGTGTAATTGCGTATAGGACATGCGCACTTTCTTGCACGTTAATCCAACGAATAGGTAGTACAATTGATTGGAAAACTGAAGAATATCGCAGAAACGGATGAAGGATACACGAAGACGTAGATCGTATATGTCTTACACCGGTATACTTGGAACAAAGATATACACTTAAGAAAAAATTAATAATAATAATTAATAATAATAATAATAATAATAATAAACAGAAAAGAAAAAAAAATTCCTAAACATGTGTCTTCGGGAAAATGCAGGTACGCTGTTGTATTAATTACGCCCGAGTTTCACAGACATCCCCTTATCACTTTTACCAATGGAAATCCATTTAACTAGCGGTCTTCTCGTTGGAAATGTATCACCAACGCAGTTATAGTTCATGATATGCATAATTCTTTCTGTTATAGGAACAAGGCTTGAACATTTGTGGGGATGGGCCTGTCAATTTTATCGATTCCAGTTCTCCACTTGATTCCGACAGGACGAAAGGCTATGCTGATTTCGGTGGGTTTACAATAGATATAATATCTCAGTATCACAGTGTTCACCAGATCATCAGATGAGGTTATGCATCGCTAGTCACAATGCACTTTCAGTTCTGTTGTGATTGTGCCATTCTTTACCATTTTAATCAAAATTGCCCAACTAGATCGCCCTCTCATCAGCGTAGAGGCCTTCCAAGTAGCCTTTTCCAATTTCTTGAATACAACTCGGCAACTGCACGGGTTCTACGCTTGTCTTTGAACATTACGTCGTGTCATTCTACGATTACATCGCTCATTCCGCTCCGTTCTCGTATTTTCTCATTTGATCGGTCCGAGACTGTTGCAGAAGACACTTGCCCTTGATGTTAAATAGTGTGACTGAATGATAAACCTTTTATTTTGGGATGCAAACTTCTTTCCACGCAGCTACGCCTGCATATCTGTCTCTTGAGTTGTTTCTTCATTAAATAATTTATTCCATCTGGATATTTTCCAATTGCACTCCCTATTATAAACGATTCCAATTATCATTTTATTTTTGTTAATGATATTATTAATCATAAATTACTTTCACGCATAAAGATGAATGTTGGAATTTATCTGCGCTAATCTAGTAAGAATCGCGGAAGCTGTTGTCACAATGCTTATTGTTTATGCACGGCATATTTGATACGTTTACATAGTGGAACCACACTAAAGCCTTAAACGAATGAAAAGAGAATATTTTCTTCTATTCGTCTCATTTTCTATTCAAACATCACAGATGAAAGAGCTACGCGATGATCATTCATCTTGTTCCATAAATTTCGTTAACCCCAGGATTTTCGGCAAGGTCCCAAGTTCCTTTTTGTACTTTAAGTTAGATTTCCGTAAATCGGTTTTTCAGCATGAATATTCTTTTCTATTCTAGGGATAAGGCTCGGAATTTTTGGGGAGGGAGCGAGTCGATTAGATCGACTCTAGTACGCAACTGGTACTTAACTTTATCGGCCCCGAAAGGATGAAAGGCAAAGTCGACCTCGGTGGAATCTGAGCTCAGAACATAAAGGGAGAAGAAATACCTATTTCTACCCACTAGGGGCTAAACACAGAGAGGACAAACAAGGAGAGACAACCGAATTAAGTCGATTATATCGACCCCAGTGCGTAACTGGTACTTATTTAATCGACCCCGAAAGGATGAAAGGCAAAGTCGACGTCGGCGGAATGTGAACTCAGAACGTAAAGACAGATGAAATACCTATTTCATTACTACCCACAAGGGGCTAAACGCAGAGAGGACAAGCAAGGACAGACAAACGGATTAAATCGATTACATGACCCCAGTGCGTAACTGGTACTTAATCTATCGACCCCCGAAAGGATGAAAGGCAAAGTCGACCTCGGCGGAATTTGAACTCAGAACGTAGCGGTAGACGAAATACCGCTAAGCATTTCGCCCGGCGTGCTAATGTTTCTGCCAGCTCGCCACCTTCTTCGGTATTAATATTGTCTTTTTGTATTTGAAAGTTAAACGTTAGCTGTTGCACCATTACTTTAATAGCTGTACACTATAAGGTTCTTTATTTATTAATGTTACAATATATGTGTGTGCAGGCACTCTTGCACACAAATGGTAAATGTAAATATCGGTGCACGACAAAAAAAAACCAGTTTATTGAACAAAAACAGCCAGTTTTAATCATTTAGCACGCTGGGCAAAATGCTAAAATGCTTAGGGTATTTTATCCTTCTTTACGTTTTTAGTTAAAATTCCGTCGAGATCAACTTCGAATTTCATCCTTTCGAAATCGATAATAAAAGTACCAGTCGTGCATAGGGGTCGATATAATCAACTTAAACCCTCCCCTAAAATTGCTGGCTTTGCGCCAAAATTTCGATCAGTTTAGGTTACCTCCCTTTAAGCGCAGTTGAGTCTTACTTTTTGTTATTAAGCGACCAGTAAAGTAAGTTCGACAGTCATTATTATTTACGTACCAAGTAACGGCCTTAGTATAGAGAGTAACGAATAAAAGAATGCAAGATTAACAAACTAGATAGGGGAAAAATTTAAACGATTACAATCGAACAGGTGACCTGCATTCAAAATGAAGCTCATAAATACAAGTTACACAAATGCTGTGCTTGAAGACTTTTCACAACCAAAGACAAAAACAAGGAAGAAATCGTAAGTAGAAGACTGTAAATTTAAGAAATAACGGAAATGGTAATGATTGCATCGTCAAATGATATTATCGACTCTCATTAATACGTGAAGTTAGCAATGAAACAAAGTTAAATGTTAATAGAATGTGTAAGAATAAGTTGTGATTTGGATACGAATGTTTTGAGTTTGCTGTGATTCATGGCAAGGAGAGAGATTATATAAAAGCTATATGTAAGATAGTGCGATCAATTAAAGATTCTGTGTTGGATTGTGGAAAATATATGAGGATATAATTCGAGTAAAGCCTTCATGAAGAAGAAAATATTGAGAGAATTATAATTTAGTGCTGTTTAAGTAAAAGAAATTTATGATGAGGTGTAATACGCATTTTAAAATACTTGAAATTAACTGGCTAAAATCATTTAGAAATGATATTTAAGAGTGATACATGCAAAAACGCGTTACATGTTTAATCTTGTTATTTACTGGAAAATTATAAAAAGAGAAGAATTAGTAGACATCAGTGTAACAACTCCACCAATAATAATATCTAGTCTCTCTTTCTCTTTCTCTCTTTTACTTGTTTCAGTCATTTGACTGCGGCCATGCTGGAGCACCGCCTTTAGTCGAGCAAATCGACCCCGGGACTTATTCTTTGTAAGCCCAGTACTTATTCTATCGGTCTCTTTTGCCGAACCGCTAAGTGACGGGGACGTAAACACACCAGCATCGGTTGTCAAGCGATGGTGGGGAGACAACCACAGACACACAAACACACACACATACACACACACACACACACACACATATATATATATATATACATATATACGACAGGCTTCTTTCAGTTTCCGTCTACCAAATCCACTCACAAGGCATTGGTCGGCCCGGGGCTATAGCAGAAGACACTTGCCCAAGATGCAACGCAGTGGGACTGAATCCGGAACCATGTGGTTGGTTAGCAAGCTACTTACCACACAGCCAAAATTGAAAATAAGTTAGTTAGAAGACAAAATGAGGAAATAATAACTGTAGTTTGATTGTAGAGTGCAACATCAAACATTGCTATAATAATGATCACAGACATTTGCCAGAGGACAATCTAGTTAAAAATAGCTAAAATATTAGCGTAGTAGATCTTGAAAATCACTCACTACAAACAGAGTAGATTAATATAATGAACTAAAAAAATACTGCCAAGAGTGCAGTCTATCTATCTATCTATCTATCTATCTATCTATCTATCTATCTATCTATCTATCTATCTATCTATCTATCTATCATCTACCTATATATTTATCTCAATCTGTCTGTCTGTCTGTCTGTCTGTCTTTCCATCTATCTAACCCTGTCTGTCTATCTATCTATCTATCTATCTATCTATCTATCTATCTATCTATATATATATTTATTTCTATCTGTCTGTCTGTCTTTCCATCTATCTAACTCTGTCTGTCTATCTATCTATCTATCTATCTATCTATCTATCTATCTATCTATCTATCTATCTATCTATCTATCTATCTATCTATCTGTTTATTTCTTTATCTGTCTGTCTGTATAGTTCTCTTTGAAATAAACAACGTTGAATACATCAAGTGATGGTAGGATACCGTAGATATGCGAGTACCAAATCTAATTTAAGCCATAGATTTCAATTTGATTTGGTATATACGACACAGATGTAAGAAGTAAACCCAAATGGCGTCTGAAATTTAAGACAGCTGTTTTGGTAGACTCGTCCAATGAACGTTGGCTATGTCCAGGTGAATGTTTAAGATCTTACCTGTTTAAAATGTTATATGAAAATGGAATGGCGGATTATATATTATGATGCGATCTTTTATGACTGCATTAAATAAAACTTTTCCAAAACAGCCATCGTGAATTTTGTACGCAATTTGTTTTTAATTTATGCATACGCCATATGATATAATATAATGTAATATAATATAATATAATATGGTATAATATAATATAATATGGTATAATATAATATAATATATATATATAGTAAATCCCCAAAAAGGAGAACAAACACAAAAAAACAACAACGTGTAGAGTATTAGCAGAGGTTCAGGGAAGGAAAGACAGATGGTTTAAAGTTTCGAGCAATGCCCTTCATCAGAAATAGAGGAAAGTCCAATAGAAAGGAAGACGGAGAAGAAAATCACCATCTCTCTCTCTCTCTCTCTCTCTCTCTCTCTGTATATATATATATATATATATATATTTATATATACGCTCGAAACGTTAAAGACTTTTTCACCTCCTGAGCGTTAAATTAATACATCTGTTTGTTGTCTACCCCACCTGTCTTCGTCTTTTTTTTGTGAATTCTACTCCTATATATACGCATGTCTGGGTGTGTGGTAAGAAGATTGCTTCCTAATCACATGATTCCAGGTTCAGTTCTACTATGTGGCACCTTGGGCAAGTTTTTACTATAACCCCCCCCGCCGACCAAAGCCTTGTGAGTGGATTTGGTAGACGGAAACTGGAAAGCCAGCCAATCGTATATATATATTAAATATATATATATATATATTATTATATATATATATATATATATGGTGTGTGTGTGTGTGTGTGTGTGGTGTGTGCGTCGTCTATATATATATATTATATATATATATATATATATATATCGATATCCAAGGAATGGATTGCTCGAAGCTTACTTAGTTCCTACACCTTGATCTTTGTCTCCTACCTTTACTCACGCACACACATATATACACATACAAGCACACACACACACACACACTAACCCCCCCCCCACACACACACACATAAATTTCTCACACGCAAACTAACATATATGGAATAATAAACGGCAAGGAAGCGTACATTTTTCATATGCTTCTTAATTTGTTTTCGACGATTGCGCAGCGGGAGAAAAAGTCATCATTTGCATAATTGTGTAATTAATTAACATACATAATTAAATGATATGCAACGGCGAATCTAACTCGTCAGGACAGAACGAAAGTAAACGTAAATCAAAATAGCATTATAAATTAAAGTTTGATGCAAACGAGACAGAAAGACGGGGAAAATTGAGAGACCAAGACAACAGCAAGACAGAGGGTGAAAAGGCAGGAAAGAGAAATGGGTAAGGAATAAAGACAGAGAGAATAATGCCGAGGGAGCTACAAGTGTTTACGTAAGTAGAAAACAAAACAAAAGGCTATATATCTCTCTCTCCCTCGCACTCTCGCTCTCTATGTTATTTTATTTTTTATTAGCTTCAGTAATTTGATTGTGGCCATGCTGGAGCACCGCTTCAAAGGGATTATTAGTGGAAAAAACAGACCCCAGGACTTACTTTTTGTAAGCCTAGTACTTATTCCATCGGAATCGTTTGTCGAACAGCTAAGTTACGGTTACGTAAACACATCAACGTCGGCCGTTAAGCGATGACGGGGGAAAAGCATAGACACAAAGACACCATAACTATATACGTTATTGCTATGCATATATATATATATATATATATATATATATATATTATATATATATATATATTATATATATATATATTATATATGTGTTTGTGTGTGTATATATATGTTTATATGTAGTATATATTATATATACTCTATTATGTATATATATCCCATATATATTATTATATAAATTATATATATGTGTGTAGATATGTATATATTATATATATATATATATATCTTTGTATATATATATATGTATATATACATATATACATACATATATATTATATCTATATATATTATATATATATACTATAACATATACATATATACATACATACATATATAATATATATATATATATATATTATATATCTCAATATTTATAAGCTGAAATGCGAATATTTGTTTGTCTCATTTTGGGATGGGAACGGATTAAGGGCCAGTAGACGGTGTCGGATTGGCGCCAAAATTGACAGGGTCATGTAAAAAGAGGCGAGGAAGTGAGTTGACTAGGTTAGAAATCGCTATCTTAAAAGCTGTGGTTACTAGGCATCAAAACCCCTGACTTTGAGAAGTGTTTGTCGTTTTTTGCTTTCGGATATCACCCTGTCTTCCTCGATCTCTCTCTTTCCTTGCTTCCCTCAACTTTCTCTCTATATCGACGTTTGACAGCTTCGTCTCTCTGTCACTCTTTCTCCTACCACCTCTCTCGCAGTACGTATCTCTGTATCTATAGAGAGAAAGCGTTGACAGCCGCAAAAGTTTAAATATTCCCGTCACAGGTCTTTTAGAACGGTGAATTATTACCGCCCACCACCGCACAATCATAACAGATATTATTAATCAGATATATTGTGTGAATTTATATATATGTGTGTATATAAATATATATATAATATGTATACATATATATATGTATATATATATATAATTATAAAATGAGATAGGGGTTGTAAATTCAACCCTCCATGGGATAACATATATCCAATATACTGCTAGTGAAGTACCCAACAAAGCTAATACATAAATGTTAAAAATTGCGATGCAATTAATTCATCTACTGTATTATGTGGGCAAAGGTAAAATTATTTTTACCGTAAATTAATAATACAAAATGAGAAAATAAAGAAATATATCATTAAATTCTCTGAAGAGGCCGTGAGATATTCTTGTTAATGTCTCATTTATACCTGCTTTATATGGCTAATAGGTTAAATGGGACATACCTGTCTTCACGGCCGAAACAGCTGTCAGCTACAATGTAAATGTATTTCTATTTCTATTTCTATGTCTTGTTATATTTGTACTATATTAATGTATAATATCATTGCTATTGTGTAATGGTTTAATAAATTATTGATTGGGTATTATCTGATAGTTGATGATTGATTTAGATATATTTCTCCATTTTCTCATTTTGTATATATATATATATATATATATATATAATCAATATCTATAAAGCTGAAATGCGAAAAATTTGTTTGTCTCATTTTGGGATGGGGACGGTTTAAGGGCCGGTAGATGTGGTCCGATTGGCTCCAAAATTTACAGGGACATGTAAAACGATGCGAGGAAGCCACTGAATTATGTTAGAAACCCCTATCTCAAAATCTGTGGTTACTAGGGCAACAAAATCCAGACTTTGACAAGTGTTTGTCGTTTCTCCCTTTTGGATATCACCATCTCTTGCTTGATCTCTCTCTTTCCTTCCTTCCTCTCTCTCTCTCTCTCTATATATATATATATATATATGTGTATGTATATATGTATGTATGTGTATATATATATATATATATATATATAAACATAAACGCATGCATACATACTACATGCATATATATATATATTATATATATATATATATATGCATATACTAGAACAGAATACGTAGTATGTTTTAAATAGCTACAAGTGTTGATTTGTAAAATATTCATAATAGGTGTGCTCCAGCATGGCTACAACTTAATGACTGAGAAAGATTAAAGAATAATTCTAATAAATTGTGATAATGTTCCTTTTTACAATAAAGCCTTTATTGACTAACTACAGCTATCGATACTTGTCCGCCATACCTCGTGTAGTAATGTAACATGCAGACGACAACTCTATTGTGTGGCTGATGAAGTTTTCTAACAGCTACAGTAATATCTTTTAAAGGGATATTGTCAGATTTATTCGGTATTCTGTCTTCTGTGTTTTGTATTCATTCTTCCATTCCTTCGACGTGTTTGTCGACTATTCTTCATCATATAAATTTAACCCAAGTTACAGATCTCTATTTAGACAGTTAATTTGATATGATGAGGTATGAAGAAAACAAACAAAACACTGCAGGTCTTTCGCACCAGGAACATCCCGTAATAGCTTCTAATACAATTAAAAACAAAGCCAATATATCATGTACAAACGAAGCTGCTTGAAATTCGAACCTCCCCACTTACTCACCTTCCCATATCCCCACCTTCTCACCTTATTATGAAAATAAATGTACAAAATGTCTGTTAAAGTGCACCGTCAAAATTACATTTCCTCTTTGAGGATTAGGTCTGTGTTATTCAGGACTGAACTTAGAATCCAAACGCGTACCTTCTACACAAATTCAAAGTTTCGATGGTCAACAAATTTAGGTTCTATTAAACTAAAACTTAACACATTAACTAGGGAAATTAAGGTGGAAATGGCTGAGCACTTCATAGACCTGTGTACCATTAACGTAACTCTTCGGGAGATTCAGTGTGACATGGTTGGCCTTTATAGGTACAAGTCAATTTTGTGAGGAGCTGAGTGGACTCGAGGAAAGTGAAATGACGCTCTCTCTCTCTCTCAAGAGCCCAACGCGCCGTGGTGAATCAAACTCAGAACCATACGATCGTATGCCGAATACTCTAACCACTAAGCCGCACATCACACACACACACACACACACACACACACACACATAATAAAATAATAGCAAAGAATGGAATTAGTTAATAACATTTATTATTTTACAATTGTTTCATCAACTTCTATAAAAATCAATCTTGCGTCATAACATTCCACGTCAACAACTTCTGGTTTATCTGCATGTACTGCGTAAACCTCCCGTAGCAACCTGTGCTGTAGTTAACTTTCCTGAACACGCAACATGTATGTGTATTTATTACCTAAGAGCGAATATCATTAGAAAAAATAATGTTTCCTATGTACTTACATCATCTAAGAAAATCAGTTCAGATTACCATATATATATACATTCTTATACAGAATTATCTAAATCAGATGCATTCCAGTGTGTTATGTGATCTTCCTCTTCGGTTTGCTGTCAAAATCCATCTTGTTGGATAATCCATTCTAGTTGTAGGAATAACCTAACATTGCTTCGATGAACAGTCGGTCGATAACGTGTTTGTTTTAAATGACAGCTCAGTAAAGTTCCACTGGTACGTTAAAAATCACGCATTTGTGTAAAAACTAAGCATAACGAAATACTTGTATTTATTCTTTGATACAACCATTCGCACATAGTTATACAGCAATATACATGCACATATACAAAAACACACACACACATACACATACACATACATGCTTCAGACACTTTTGTTGTATGTATGTCTCTTCTATTTTTTAATTATAATAAATCTTTCACTGAGGAGGGAGCCGGTTTTCAACAAATATAAAAGGCTCCATCTTTGGGATGTAGTTAACTCACACAAATTCACATTTGGAACTTGAGAAAAGTCTTGCATATTTTTTATTGTTCTACTCACAGATTGCACTTGTAATGTACGAATTAGCCGGTCGATTTCTCTTTCTGGAAATCACGATTAATCCCGATTCTCCTTTAAGTATGTCTGTCTCTGTCTGTCCGTCCCTCTATCTATCTATCTATCTATCTATCTATCTATCTATCTATCTATCTATCTATCTATCTATCTATCTATCTATCTATCTATCTATCTATCTATCTATCTACCTACCTATCTATCTATCCAGCTGTTCGACTTATGACGAACGGCTGCTGTCACGTGTGAGACGAGTCCGCCTGTCGGCCGAGTCTATCGTGATATTTGCTCCGCCACCTTCACTCAACCGGGAAGGCAAGGCAGTCTTCATCGTACTGATGGCCATGGTAAAAGAATGTGTGTGGTGGACCCGTGCGAAATGATTAGAGACAAACAGTTACCTTTCTGGCCAATCGCTCATCAACTTTTTCAAGTACCACGTGAAAAGGAAGGTGAGAATGGAGAGGCGGTTTTATCTCGTGAAAGTTTAAAAAAAGGTGGGTGAATGTAGCAAAGATGGTGCGTGCGAGTGACGAAACCACTTTGAACATGATCTTATAAATCGTAAAGAGAGAGAGAGAAAGAAAGAGAGAGCACTTTGCTCTCATGTGTTTATTTCCTCCCTACTTGAGGTTACCGTGGTTTTTTCCGTAGGCCTTTCTTTCCACGGATAAACATAAGCTTGTTTCTTACTTTTTAAAAATTTCTTTCTGTGATACACGATCCCTTTTGATCTGTCTGTCTGTCTGTCTGTCTGTCTTTGATAGGTTTGACACATAATTTCTATTCGTTATATACTTGCGCTTAACACTTAATAATGACACACAATAAACTCCGTAAGTAAATTTTAGTCATTAAAAGATATCCTTTATTATATAATCGGTTTTATCCCTTCATTCATCAATCCATCACTCCGACCGTCCGTCCGTCCGTCCATCTATCCGTCCGTCCGTCTGTTTGCTCTCTGTCTGTCTGCTTGCCTGTCTGTCTGACTATCTATCTATCTATCTATCTATCTATCTATCTATCTATCTATCTATCTATCTATCTATCTATCTATCTATCTATCCCTTGCCAATCAGGTGCCGTCCCGACTCAGTACCCCGCTTAACTGGGTGTATAAGGCTTAGGGATGCAAGTGTCCCGAATCACGGTTGGTTTACATTGTATCAAGCATAACAAAAAGACAAAAGAATCCACTACTCACATTGGATTAGAATGCTCGAACGTACTGACTATAATCCTGGGATTATCAGATTATGTCCTGAAGATCAGCGACACGCGATAAACTTCGACAATTAATAAGCAAGAGTTAAAATTTCAAGTGAACATCGTAACGCTACAAGAAACACGTCATGCAGAATGAAGAACTGAACGCAAAAGCTATTATATATTATTCAGGCAGGGAAAGAGTCTTAGATGAAGCCATGGTGTTGGCTCTGCTGGGAGAAACACACTACTACATATGATGGAGCGCAGGGAGAGAGGATCGAACGCATCTTCCCTCTTCGATTCCATACTTCCGATGGGCTTGTTACTGTGTATATATATCTAAACGTCACTCTACACAAGGCAGAAAGAACGAATTCTACGATCAACTCTCATGTACAGGTCAGGACATTTCAACCAGGTAAAACAACTGCTTCTCGGTGTCACCGCGAGATTGGATGCCGGCCATGAATCTTAGTCAAGCTACCTGGATCGGCATGGGACTGGCAACATAATTGAAAACGGACTACGAATGTTTATGCCTGTCTGTGTCTATAAGAGTATGCAAAAAAACATCCATCCATCCATCCATCCCCCCACGCATATGTATGTATGCATGTATGTATGTATGTATGTATGTATATTGTGTGAATTTGTGTGTAAGAGTGTGAGTGTGTGTGCGTGTTTTGAAAAACATAAAATGATTGATAAGGTATATATATATATATATATATATATATATAATATATATATATTATATATATACCCTAGGTGCAGGCGTGGCCGTGTGATAAGAAGCTTGCTTCCTAAACACATGTTGTCTGGGTTCAGTCCCACTGCATATCATCTGGGCAAGTGTCTTCTTCTATAGATTCGG
Source organism: Octopus sinensis (assembly GCF_006345805.1). NCBI lineage: Eukaryota > Metazoa > Mollusca > Cephalopoda > Octopoda > Octopodidae > Octopus > Octopus sinensis. Next base: position 107,878,880 of record NC_043001.1, on the reverse strand, counting down.
GCCAACTAAACCCGTGTAAGTGGATTTGGTTGCCGGAAATTGAAAGAAGACCCTTGGGTGTGAGTGTATATATATATATATATATAATATATATATATATATATTATATATATATATATATTATATATTTATATATATATATATATATACATACATATAAATATATCGTTGCTATTATGCAAAAGTGTCGTAAGTCTATAACGCAAAAGTAGTTTCACCATTCCATTTCTTAGCAACAATTCCATATACCATATACGTTAGCAACAGTTTTAATTTAACAATATTACTTTGTTGGGTGCATAAATTCGTAACTCCATGCATGTATAATATTTTCAGTGAGAAATATTATTGCCAAACTGTTGTATGTAGGACTTACTACAATGTTGGAAAATAATCCGTTGTACTACACTTTGACAATTTTTGCCACATTGCCATCTGAAGCATCTGGAAAGACGACAGTTTGTCCAAGAGAACCGGCTACAGCAAGCAAAATTAAATATTGAAAAAAAAATGCATTCGGACATACGACAGTTTAACATAACAGCAGCTATATATATATATGAGGTGCAGGAGTGGCTGTGTGGTAAGTAGCTTGCTTACCAACCACATGGTCCCGGGTTCAGTGTCTTCCACTATAACATCGGGCCGACCTTGTGAGTGAATTTGGTAGACGGAAACTGGAAGAAGCCCGTCGTATGTGTAATTTATACATACATACCATACATACATACATACATACATCATACATACACACACACATACCCACACATTATAACATACACATACACACATACATATAATATATTAATATATATATATTATATATATATATATATATATATCAACAATCAAGGAACGGGCCATATAGGCCATTCACCCACTAGAATAACAGCAATCTTCAACCGCAAAAAAGATTATTCCGTAAACAGGAGAAATTTAAAAAACATTTACCCTGTAATTCTCCTGTTTACGGAATTAATCTTTATTTGCGTTGAAGTTTGGCGTTATTTCTAGTGGGTGAATGGCCTATCATGGCCGTTCCTTGATGTTGATGTTGAACTAAATGGTCTATGACTATTTAATTTTTCCCACTAGGAGGAGGCCGCTGTGGCAAAAGAATTCTATTCTACAAAATGTTTTTCTGCACCCTATATTGATTAATATATATATTATATAATATATATATACTATATATATATATATATATATATATATATATTATCTATATTATATTATATATATATATATATATATATATATATATACCAGAGTAATCACATAAATGCAAAAACAAGATGGAGAAAATAGTACTCGAATACCAGGTGTAGAGTAATATGCTTTATTGAAAAGCAACACAAATATCACGAAAGCTGTTACTCGTTACTCAGAGTTTCACGTTCCCGTTCGTCGGACAGTTTTGTTTCGAATGGAACAGAAATAAGGATATAACTTTTAATGTCGTAATTGATTAATAATCTACAAATAATTATTTACCCTGGGTTCTTTGATTCTCTCCTTTATAAGCTATTTTTGATTTAAGGTTTTCTTTGATTTTATAATAAGATGATTTTATACCGAAATTTGTTCATTGCATGCAACCGGTCATTGTAAAGATCGTTAGTTAAAAGGACCAATGAAACAAAACCATTTTCAAATGTATATCCATAAAACTAATTGTATATGTTTGCTTATAAACTTATTTTTGTTCCGTTCTAAACAAAACTTTCCGACGAACGAAACGTGAAACTCTGAGTAACAGCTTTTGTAATATTTTTGCTGCTTTTTAATAAAGTATATATATATATAGTTAATCCAAACAAGAAAACACAAAAAAAAACACAACAACGCGAGGACGTGGAACAAATAAAGTATTATTGGACGCTCAGGGAAGAAGGAGGGTTTAACGTTTCGAGCGGAGCTCTTCGTCGGAAACATAGGAGAAGGAAAGATCCCGAGAAGGGAAGACAGAGGAAAAAAATCGCCAGCGGTACTCACGAGGTCACATATTGAAGGACCGGAAGTAGAAATGTAGAAGAATAATGTTTTTTGCGCGTGTGCTTGTTTCACACCACCGATTGACAGCCAGTGTTGGTATGTTTACGTCCCCGTATCTTAACGGTTTCAGCAAAAGAGATCAGTTGAATAAGTACCAGATTTGTTTTTTAAAATGTACTGGGGGCGATTCGTTCAGCTAAGGCGGTGCCCCAGCAATGCCACAGCCTAATGAGTGAAACAACTACAAATATAAAAGAATATATTGGAATTTATACGCACATACATGCATTCATACATACATACATACATACATACATACATACATACATACATACATCATGCATGCATGCATACATACATACATACATACATACATACATGCATGCATGCATACATACATACATACATATGTACATACATACATACATTGATACATGCATACATACATACATACATACATACATACATACATACATACATACATACATACATACATACATACATGCATACATACACGCGTGCATGCACTATTAGATAAAACCACGTACAAACTCAGGTAAAGCTTATTTTATTTTCTGCATATTTCCCAGGTAAATCAGACAACATTCTACCCGCCTTGCAACTTTAGTCGCTTCTCTTCAGGCTTGCAGTTTAAATCCGGCCGAAATGAAATCGATCGACCGTCTGTATGCTGTCCCTGCCAAAATTGGCCTTTTACCAAGTTTATACTTAAAGAATGAATACAAGTAATTCATGTCTGAGAAAGACATTCGTTTTCTATTGATACTTCAAGCAGTGTATACCTGAATGCAAGACAAATGCGGCAGCTATGTAACAATAGCGCAGATATGTGCAATTCGAATTAAATGCATCTTTATTTCTAAATTGTTTAAGCTGGTAAAGATTTCAGATTGGAAATGTCAGTATGGTATATTTTAATAATCTATGTAATTATTATTTACATCAGCATATAGAAATAGACACACATATTCGCTTGTGTAAATTGTTTATTTGATGGACAATAATGCTTGTGTTGAAAAAGATAATTAAATGAGATGGTGTGGTAGTAATGTGGTAGAGTGAACCAAAGTATTGAACTAACAGATCTTAGGTTACGAACTGGAGCAACTCTGTTGTAAGTTCTTCCCTTGTTGGGACATATGCACTTAATCTCAGCTCACACATCTCTAGAAAATAGCTTCTTACCAGGATTTTGTCCAGGGAAATACAGTGTCGTGCCGAAGAAAATATATCTATCTGTCTTTATTCTAATATTGTAGTGAAGTAACAACAGCGGGCCGTTTTATATTCGTTTAAATAATGCAATTGCGTTCAAGAAACACATCATTATTATTCCTTTTGCTACAGAATTGGGATAATTACGAACTGTATTAAGGAGAATATTAGCGAATGAAATAAAAGGAAATGTTTCTATAGATCTTAGCTGCTCTTACTTCTGAACATTGAGTGAAGTGAGTTCTCCGTGTGGCACAGTCGTATGACCTGTTATGAACCCGCTGCCAAACCAGGATCATATCTATCACGCCCTCGCCCAGAATTTTCAATCAGATCCTTATATGTATGCAACCTCCTATGCAACCACTTGCTTACATTCTGGAGAGGTTTAAGCGTGGCTTGTTTTTTGGGCATGCATATTACGTAGCCCAGAATCTTCTGCAGCTCACAATGATAGTATCCCATAGACTTCTCAGCTCGTCCTTTACCATGGCTTATTTATTCGTTATGTAACCCTCTGCAAAGAATTTTAGTAATGGCAACCTCTTTGCAAGACATCTACAGTTCTTTAGGTTTGGATGTCTTTTTCCTTGTCTCAGAGGTATAACTCATTGATGGAACGAGGACAGTTGTTTACAGGTGGGGTTTGGCGCCTTGCTATTTGAAGGGGTTTGTTCATATAGGTTTCACACACTGGAAGACAAACCGCATCATCGTCGTTGCTCTTTTCTGTATTTTTATTGCTACTTCTTTCAGTCTTCTTCCTTATGAGATTTCCCTGTTCAAACGCCATCTGCTTTGAAAGCAAGTGACAAATGTTCTTGCTCTCAGCTTGACAAGTGGCTAAATGAATTAATGTTTCACCCACAAAATTCTGGGTAGCTGCATTTCATTATAATATTTTCTTTACTTTCTTAAGCTGATCAAGTGATCTTCTACTTGTTAAAGCCTTGCCACACACACACACAAATATTCTATCAATCTATCTATCTATCTATCTATCTATCTATCTATCTATCTATCTATCTATCTATCTATCTATCTATCTATCTATCTCTCTGTCTGCCTGCCTGTCTGTCTGTCTGTTTGTTTGTCTGTTTGTCTGTCTGTCTGTCTGTCCGTCTGTCTGTCTGCCGGTCTGTGTGTCTGTGCATGTATGTATCTATCTGTATAGCTACCCCCTTCTCTCAGTATGTATATATATATATTTATAAATTTAAAATTATAAATTAGGGTATCTACAAGATACCACCATGCTGAAAATAGCAACCATGATCTGACTCTAAAACCACTTTAAGTGTCCATATATCAACACGGAGAGAAAACAAAGAGACAAGATGAAACTAGTAAAAATTATTGGATAATTCTAGATCCCGGATTTCTGACTTTGCATTTATGAATGCTTTGCCTCGTCAGTAGAATACACACAGAAGAGAAACATAAATACATATACATACAAGCACAACATACCAATACTTACATATACGAACGTATACCTACATATATATACAGTCATGATGCATACGTGTACATATAATTAGGTATATACACACGACTGTTTTCTTCAGCTTCGGTTTACCAAATCCATTTAAAAGGCTTTGGTTGGCTCACAGCAATAGCATAAGACCATTGCTCAAGGTGTCTTACCGCGGGATTGATCCCAAGACCACATGATTAGGAAATAAGCTTCTTCACTGCACAGCGGCGTCTGCGGTCTGAAACTAACAGGTCGTTTCTAATTTTAGGAAACAAATTTGAGATAATCGTCAGACTATTGCTAAAAATACTAATGGAGCAACTGAAACAACGAAATAGTCTCATGCAAGTGTTACATGTGTGTTACGAAGATTTCGTTTTCCGACGATATCATCATGTCGGTTACGAAGGTTAAGGCAGTCACCGAACCCGACTGGGTCTGCAAAGACAAATTTTGTTTCTCAATGAAATTACATCTACATCAATGCACGGGAAATATGGAAATATTCCAGTAGAAAAGAGTGTTTGCATTTGCAGATGCAAGTGTTATATTCTGGTTCATATATTGACAAACTGTCATAGAGCACTTAAGCAAATGATTTGATTGGCGCCACAATCAAATTTTACCGACTATCTTGAGACTTATCAAAGAAAAATTCGATAATGTGACAAAAGGAAATAAAACAGAAAGAATCGTTGTTGAATAAAAGTTTCAGAATCACTAACAGAAAACTGTGTTCCAAAGATGGTAAAAGATTAACTAATGGTACTTGATAAAAATATAAACCTGAAATAGTATTCTAAGCATTTTAATAAGTTAAATACTAAGTACTAATGTATACAAAGCGCTTAGGCGGCGAGCTGGCAGAATGGTTAGCAGGCCGGGTCAAAATGCTTGGTACTTCGCCCGTCCTTACGTTCTGAGTTCAAATTCCACTGACGTCGACTTTACCTTTCATGTTTTTGCAGTCGATAAAATAAACACCAGTTGAACGCTAGGGTGGATGTAACTGACTTAACCCCTTCCCTCGAAATTGCTGGCCTTGTGCTGAAATTTGAAACCAATATATGCAAGGCACTATTTGAAGATATTCGTTATTGATCTAATTTTTCTGATCAAATGAGCAGAAAAGATAAAAAATATCTGTAAAGATCGGAGAATAAAATTTCAGTTTGCAAAGTACACACAAGGCTGCATGCTTTCTGGAGGTTACAGTAGATACAGATGCATGTGATTCACTGTTATATTAAGTTATCGATTCTGAATGGATAAACATGATGTCAACATCAGTGTCATTTGAATTAGAGCATAATTAATTGGTTCAGTACTATATCGAGGGAAGATAATTAACGGGCTTTAGGCGGCAGGGCTACGGATACGAAAACATTAAGTTTCTTTACAAACTATACAAATATTTAAGAATTCAGTGATCGATCCGTCCTGTAGATTTATAAGAAAGACATTTCTTACAAGTAAATCAATTAAGTATTAATATCACATGGTATTTGGTTATCCAGGTTGAATAACGACGGCGGCAGTTGGTAAAAACTCTGTAATAGAACAGAGTCATCTGCTAAAATGAAACATACAATTTTGAGGTGGGAGAAAGGACACAAAATCCATCGTCATTGACAAATGTACACGAGAAAGAAGGGAAATTGAGAACCAGCGGTTACTCTTTAGAATAAGGTGCCCAAAATAACGGTTTCCATAAACAAAATGTATTTTAAAACTTTATTTCTATTTTATTTTGACTATCGCAGTCCGCAGAGTGTTTTGCCTTATATATATATATATATATATATAATATATATATATATATATATATAATATATATATATATATATATGCATATATATATATGTGTATATATATATATATGTATATATATATATGAGTATATATATATATATATGTATATATATATACACACACGTACACACACACACACACACATATATATATATATATATATCTATATATATATATATATATATATATATATTATATATATATATAGGGAGAATTCACAAAAAAAGAAAAACAAAAGACGAAGACAGGTGGTGTAGACAACAAACAGATGTATTAGTATAACGCTCGGGAATTGAAAAAGTCTTTAACGTTTCGAGCCTACGCTCTTCCACAGAAAGGGACACAGAAAGAAACAAGGAGAGAAAATAAAGAATGTGTAGTGGCTAGCGATCTATCATGTCGAAATGCATTATATATGTATTAATATTTTTAGGCCCTATGTCCGGAATGTAGACTGTAGTAGATCATGCTCTGCTTCAAGTCTTTGATTTTTATTTTCTGTAACAGTTTATCCATATTATATGTATTATATATGTAATAATTAAATTATATATTATGGACTTCATTGAACATTGCTATGCGTGAGATCACTCGCTTCTTGGAAAGAAGTTTGGGAACGCTTCTTTAGCACATTGATGTACGTAGAAATATTTTACTAACAGCACTTATACAAATTCCACGCTTGAAAGGAGGATTCCGTCTGATAAAGTTCACAAGTCTGATTAAATCCAAAACCTAGTTAAGTCTGTCATTCATAGTTAAGTCTATCCTGTTATATTAAATCTACCATGAAAGTTAGGTCCGCCATATTTATTGTGTCTACAGGTACAGGAATGAATATTAATGCATTTTAGTTACCAGGAAGGCGGCGAGCTGGTTGGAAACACGCCAGGAAGAATGCTTAGCGGTATTTGGTCTGGCTTTACGATTTTGCCTTTCTTCCTCTCGGACACGAAATTGCTGACCTCGAATTTGAAACCAATATATTTCATATTTTAAGAATCTATGGTAAAAAATTCCACTTTCAAACATGCGGTTTGGGGTTCAATCCCACTGCGCAGTATCTTTGGGAAGTGTCTTCTGCTGTAAGCAACACCTTTTGAGTGAATTCGGTAGAAGGAAACAGCAAGCACTATTATGCTCAGGACATATAAATATAAATTTGATATTCACTTAGTATTTACTGTGTATTAAATGAAATGGCTGTAAGTGAACATGGTTAATTTACTGTTAATAATAAACAATTACTAACTTACCAATCTCCATCCATTCTCTTTTTCTTTATATATATATATATTGGGTATGGTAGATGAGTTCCGCAAAAATTTAGATTCAGATGAATATGGTACGTAAGTTGAGGCACCAGAATTTAGTACGGTATTATCCATGCAATTTCAAAATAAGGTGATTAAAATCAAAATAAGCAACAAGGATATCCAGAGGTAATGCTGTACGATCGTTTCATGAAACTCCATTTAATTGAACAATGCAATCATTACATCAATTTAAAATGTAGAGCAATCTTCAGTTGCACAAAGACATAGAATTTAATTAAATTAGAACAGATGGACACATTAGTATAATTATACTTAAAGTCACCAAGAAGTTAAGGAGATAGACAAAGAACAAGTTGTACCTACAACAGCATAGTCGTAACTAAACTTTTCAAGGAGACATTGCCTGTCACTGATTTTTTGTTTTTTTATGGGGTCAGTTTTAATTTATAGACTAGTTTATCAAATCCCTTGTATATTAAAGGCCGAGAGAAACAGAAGGCCGTATTTGTTTGGGGGTAGAATTGAATGAGTAGACAGACATTCTAATCATAAAAATCAAGATTTATTAAAACAAGATGTTAGCTGATAATTAAGGGGTTGCCCATTAAAAGACTACTAATAATGAAACAGGGGAAGTCCTGTCATGTAGTATTATAGTTAAATACTTTAAAACAATGTTGCTATATTGTATACAGTTGAAGTTTAAGGTTATTCAAAAGATTATTAAGAAGAATATTGTAAGAAAAGGATAGAAATTTATGAATATATATGAGTATATATCTAACTTTTACCACAATAAATATTTAACTATTTCTATATAATTTCTTTTCCTCCTTCTATTGTGGTATATCCATACATATAAAATGTATGTATGTATGTTGTTGATGTTGAAATTCCAATGAAGGAATCTTGGATCTTGGTTAGAAACCGGTTCTTTCTCTATTGGCAAGAAATCTTGAAATAAACTGAATAAGGACATACATACAGATATACAGAAATACAAACATGTACACATAAACGATAAAATAATTTCACCGATTTCATCGAAGAAACCCATCAAGACGGTACCCCAGGATTTTAATTGAACGAATCGATTCCAGGATTTAATCCGCTGGTGTTTACGTATTTTCTTCCCTGTATTTTGGTATTCCAACAATAAGAGTACGATAAGATGACTACCAAACTCAAAATAATTTTGCCGATGAAGCTCATTCAGACAGGGTGTCCCAGAATCGATTGAAACTAGTAAAAGTGTATAATGGTTTCTGTTAATCTGCGTAGTCCTCTGAGCAGGTAGCGACATGACAACTTTCTCTGCAATGCTCAGTGCGACGATCACACGCTACACACTTTCTACCAAGTACTGCTGTAAACAGCAGATGTAAGATAGATCGTTAAAACTTATTGTGCGTGCACAGCAGAGTTCCATGGTCAATATTTGCCAAGCGGCTTCGCTCTGCGTGCATTAGCTTTGTTAATATGGTAACAGTCTGGATACTTATTGATCAAACCACGCATATGCCACAGGTATGGGTCAGAAAAGGTGGAATCCCGAATTGATTTGCATGTGCCCTTGCACTCTCAGCCTAAGATGACAGCATCAAGAGACTGTACGGGGCCCGAAATCCAAAGCAAAAGTGTGTGTATGTGTATGTGTCTATAAACTGCTAGGAATGACACATCGCTTTGGGTAATCATTATCACACCGAATGAAATGGCGAGAGAATCTAACGATGTATGAGTTTCGACGGTCATCCGAGGAGGCGTATTTTACATCTGTTATGTAAGATAATGTTTTCTTTATTCAATAATAATGTTCTTTTTGATTGCAGTCGAAACAATTGTAGTAAATTTTAAGTAAAGAATGTCTATGATTTCATTCTCTACAATACGTTTATATCCATGGATATGAACGCCCGTGTGCTTCCATGATTTTGTGTGTGTATGTATATGTGTGTGTGTGTGTGTGTGTGTGTTTGTGTGTGTATGCGTGTTTATGTGAGTTGCTCGTGCTATTAGTACACATCAGAGATATATCCTACAGACTAGTGATTTCGAATAAAATTACCCTGATTTAGCTTTTTCCACCAGCAAGGAAATAACATGATATATCTTTCTGTTGTAGACCTGGCTAGTTTTACTTCTCCAAGCCTATAGATATTTGTCAATGAGCGCTACTTTTAGTAAATATGGTATTTAAAGAAACTGTGTATTCTTTTGATAACCTTTCAGCCAATTCCACTTCAGTGATAGGAAATATTGAATCTCACATGTACACGATCGCATGTATTTATATAGAATGATATTTGCATAAGAAGGAAGGGCAAAGCGAATTAGGTTATTTGACTTCTGTTTGACGGAATGTAATATCTTTCGAGCAAACAACTATGTGAAGTCGAAGTATTTATCTCTGAAATAATGCACATAGGAATTCAAGTTGCTTGTTGGTCTGTGAAATGGAGCAGATCTTTTTTGCAGATATTTCAGTCAGTCGCTGAAATACAAGATGAACGATTTTGATCTCACATTTGTCTGTGTGTATGTGTGCGTGCGCGAGCATGTGTGAGAAAGAAAGAAAGAAAGAAACAGAGCGAGTGAGAGAGTGCTGTTTTTGCTGATCATGATGATGATGTTGTTTAGCTCAAGATCAGCTCTAATCAATGAAACCTACTAGAAAAAGTCATTCCAGCTGACACCATAATATTTTCTTGTTTTTTTCAGATAAATTTTATCTGGTATCCACTTATAGAAAATGTATTTTATTTTTACTGTGTCAGAAAGAGCTGCGAATTACGAGAATCCTTAGCACACCGGTCAAAATGCTTGGCGGCATTTCGTTCGTCCTTATGTTCAAAGTTCAAATTCTGCCGAGGTCGACTTTGTCATTCATCCTTTCGGGGTCGATGAAACAAGTACCAGTTAAGCACTGGGATCGATGTAATAGACTAGTTTTCTCGCCGCAATTGTGCCTAGAAAGGTTCTTAAAGTGCAAGACGACATCTGTGATTTAGCTTCTATTTCTAGCTGTTATGATGGTGGTGGTGGTGGGTGGTAAAGGTAGTGTTGGTTATTTGCTCTTTTAAGAAACATTTGCTTATTACAAATGTTAATGAATGTTTCGTTATTCGCAACACAGCCGATGTTCTAGTTTGACTAAAAAGCAGTCCAGATTAAATAGATCTGTATAATCCTTTCTACTCTAGGCACAAGGCCCGAAATTTTGCAGCTAACAATGTTGTTACTGCTACTACTACAGTTGTCCTGAGCATGGTGGTAGTGGTGGTGTTGATTTTTCTGGGGATTGTAGAGTAAAGAATGATGATGATGTATTTGTTGGCGATGATCGATCATTCCCAACGCTGTTATGGCAGTCATATTACAGCCAGGTCCATACAATCCGATGTACACTTCTTCTCTTAGAAGACCGACAGAATGTGATTTGGGAATCTGCTGTGCTGCCACTTCATACATGTCGAGTAACCATGTAGCGGTTTCTCCTTACATCAAATTTTATGCAAGTGAGAGTCTGTAATGTTAATATTCATATTTCCGCTTTGGTTATTCTGTCGAACATTTTGTCCGTTATTTTTTGTAAGCTTTATTGTTTATTAATTGCGTTTACTCAATCTCTTCAGAAACCATTACTGGAGCAAAGAGAAGCATTGACACAGAAATAGCTAATCGAATTATTAGGAATAAAACTAGAGTATTATATTGTAGATAATATTTTATCGCTTATTCATGGAAGTAATAGAATCAAACACGATTCTTTTTAAAGCCTTTAAAACCGCTAGAGGGATCGGGGGTGGAGGAACAGTTTATCCTGAGACAAAAATGTCTTCAATGTTTATAACGGTGTAAAAATTTAAAAATTGCTAAAAGGTCCAAGAAGCAGTCAATGGTTTTAAACCGAATAACGGTTTATATTCATTCTCTCGAATGAATAATGCTACGTTTTAGCATGCAATACCCAGGTTGTTTCAATATTCCAGAAGGGAAGGACACCACAACTGTCAAGCTTTTGAGTCGATTTGCTGTGATTTATTGTAAATGTGTAAATCGAAAGCCTTCACGGCGTATGAGAATAGAACCAGATATCGATTTTGTGGTACTTTCATGTGCAATATATGGCTCTGCAGGCGTGCGCGCGCGTGTGTAGGGGAATTGTGTGCATGCATGCGCACGTCTGTTTGTGCGTAAACATACGTGTGTGAGCATGAGTGCATGTGTGTGTGTGATTGAGTGCATGTGTGCTTGTGTGTCTGTATGTGTGCTTGTACGTGTAGCTCTGCGTGTGTTGGAGCTTCTCTGGATCAAACGAGACAATCAATGAATTCAGATTTATGCCTGTTAGATTTACAATATGTTTCCTAATTCTCCTACTTATTTGCAAATGGCTGCACATTTAGTTGCAGCGGTCTGATCAAATTATGTTCCTAAATTATACATGCTTCTTGCAAGACAGAATTTTCTTATTTCTTTCTATATTTTGAATATATTCATATCATTGTGATTATAATTAATAATTGCTCTGAGCCTGTAACTATGTTAAAATATTCTGATGATTTACAAATTAACCACCGGTTGATCAAATTCGGTCTTACGATACTTCGTAATGGATTATAATCGAAGGTATCATGTTTAATAAAGCAATGAGGTATAGCTGTTGGTTATAATGCTGCTGCTGTTTGTTTGTTTGTTGAGCGAAGCGGTCTTCGTCACAGAGTGGGAGAAGTCGAAACGTGGTCCTTTGCTATTCGTAAAACCCGCAGAAGAGAAAGCAGGTCAACCCCCGACACCGAGAGCATCGACGGATGGATGAATGCGCATCCAGGCTCAGAATACATCGGGGATCACTCCAGCAACCCCGCCGATGCCTCGTGGAGCTTAGGTGTTTTTCCTCAATAAACATTTACGACCGCGAGTCCGCTGCCCCACCCACTGTGCCATTTCGCCTCCACTGCTGTTGTTGTTCTCGTTATTCAGTCCTTAGTAATTCTTTACCGATTACTTTTACTCACCTTCAATATTTATAATATTTGTTGGATTTCCGGAATTTTTGCTCACGTTGTTTACCTTTGTCAATTGTCAAAATATCTTTTAAACTCGAATGAAATTGGTTTCAAATTTTAACTTAACGGCAGCAACTTCGAGGAGGATCTAAGTCGATTACATGAACCCAAATATCCAACAGGTATTTATTTTATCGACCCTTAAAGGTTGAAATGCAAACTTAAACCCGGCTGCATTTGTCGACTTCAAAAACTTTCAGTACCGCGTTTACTATTTAATATCAGCTTGATAAACTTGAACACTTTCGCTTATCGTAAGAACCCTAGTTAACCTTCAAAACTTTTTATGCGCTCTCCAAGTTACATCTAATACTTGTTTTATGAAAGAAAACTTTTGGTGTATTTCGTAAGTCATGAATGATAAAGACAATAATTGCTGAATGCAGAAATTTGGTAAGAAATGGAAGTTCGAGATTAAAATAATTTCGTATCAGTAACTTTTTGTCGTGACCTCACTAGTCGTTCGATACTATCTCAGCAAGAATATACTGAAATTCTATATAGAGGAAATTGGCTATTGGTCAATTTGTTGTTGTATCAGAACACGCATATATATATATATATATATATATATATATATATATATATATATATATATATATATATATATATATATATATATACATACATATATACATACATACATATAAATATATTATATATATATATATGTATATATATATATATATGTATATATATATATATGTATATATATATATATATTATATATATATATATATATATATATGTATATATGTATATATATATATATATATATATATATATATATTTACACATATATATGAATGTATGTATGTTTGTATGTATAAATATTTGTATGTATAAATATTGAGCTTCATTTTGGACAGCTAATCAAAGATACTGTACGAATTTCGGAGAGGGTTAGAAACAAAATATAACTTCTGAAATTATTATTCTTCAATATTATCTTTTGTTTTCTACATATTAGATTACATGCATACAAAGATAAATACACACACATAAACATTCACATATACTCACACATACATACACATTCATACACACTGTTTGTTCCACACGTTCACAGGCGTGCACACACATACACGTACATAACAATGTATACGTTTCACGTAACCCAAAGTTACAGGTCTTCGATCTTCAAGCCAAAAGAGTTTCGTTAAAGATCAGAGACGTAAAACTAAAACTTCGAAAAGCGAAATGACCGCTTCCGTATAGAGTGACATCAGATAAGATTCATTTATTGCAAAGTTTAACGCTCTGCAACAATACTGGGACAAATTATATATTCTTTTCTACTCTAGGTACAAGGCTCGAAATTTTGGAGGAGGGGGACAGTCGTATAAAGTTACTATAGTAGAAAGGATTAATATGTATATATATACATGCTGAGTGCATATGGTGACACGTGTTTCTCCTGCCAGCCAGTACAGTCGTCTAGTATATAATAAAATGTGTAAAAGCTTGGCCGGTCTTAAAAGTCATATAAGGGTATCACATGGCAACAATCATGAATCATTTCAGTAAGTCTACTTGTCGATGTTTTTTCTCGTGTAACGAGGATGCAGCTGTGATATATATATATATATATATATATATATATATATATATGGTTTCCCCCTCGTTATCGAGTATGCCCAGTGCACGAAGCTTAACTATTACTGTGATCGAATGTGACTTTTTATATATATAAACATAAGTATATACATACATATTAATCCTTTCTACTATAGTCACAAGGTTTGAAATTTGGGGGAGGGGGGTAGTCGATTTCATCAACCCCAGGGGTTTCAATGGTACTTAATTTATCGACCCCGAAAGAATAAAAGGCTAAGTCAAGCTCGACGGGATTTGAACTCGGAACGAAAAGGCGAACGAAATGCCGCTAATCATTTTGCCCGGCGTGCTAACGACTCTGCTAACGCCTCCGCCTTAGCTGAGTCGTTAAAAAATACAGTTCAATACTGGACATGCATCAACATCAGTGTGAAATAGAAGGAGACTGAAACAGCATACGACATGAAGCTATGAGTGTGTGTGGTTAAGTAGCTCGATTTATGACGTGGTCTTGGGTTCAGTACCACTGCGCAGCACCTAAGACAAGTGCTCCGGGTCGAACAGTGCTTTTAAGTGAATTTTATAAACGGAAAGTGTGTTGAAACCCGTCTTGTATACATGCGGGTAATACACATGTACGGATGTGTGTATTTGTGTATATGTATGTGCGTGCTTGTGTGTGTTTGTGTGTGTGTGAGTGCATTTTTGTGAATATGTTCGTTCCTACCATCGTTTTACACCAGCTGTTGGTTCGATTACGTCACCGTAACTTAGCGGCTCGGCAAACGAGAACGATACTATAAGTACCAGACTTAAATTAGTAGTAGTGTCGATTTGTTCGACTAAACACTTAAAAGCTGTGCTCCAGTATGACCGCAGCCAATAACTGAAAACAAGTAAAAGGTAAACGATAAATAGATAAAAGTAGAACTGGTTTAGGAATGGTTACGTTTCTATAAACCGGATTTTCCACATTACAAGAATATTTCCAAAATTTATTATTTCTCTCGTATAAAAGATTGATTATTTCTTCGGAAATGTAGTTTTATTTCAGTACGAATACATCACAAAGGAATATATCACAATGAATAATATTACATGTGTTCAAGACGACATTCATTTTTTTTTTTTTGTTTTTCCTTGTATCCAAAGTTCTTCTCTATACCGGAAGAATTGCTGTATTCATAGACTTCAGTCTTGTTGCTTTCTCTGTAAATATTAGTATCTCCATAAACTTATGATTTATGTCATCGGTATATTCATGATCCGTTGTCATAGAATTGAGCTTATTACAAGTGTTCCGACAGTTGTTTCCTTGGTTTGATGTTTTAGGTATGTTAGATGTCAAACCGTAGCCCAACACTGAAGGTCTCTGGATGGCAGAGACAGTGGTCAAATAAAATTCCTTGTCTCTTACGTTAGTTCTCATTTACGTGCTGCTCTCTGACGTTGTTGAGTTCGACTTTGAACTTCATTCATCCAATCTCGTGAAAATAATCTATCAGAGCGTCCAAGGCGGCCGATGCGTTCACTGAGCCAAAATAAGGGTGCTCAGAGTTAACCCCGGTTCGCATGGCTTTCATTAAAAGGCATTACCTTGTATACATATCAGAAACCATCACAGTGTATATTTACATTTTATTGTAATCGATTCATACAATTATATGACTGGATCCGTTTTACTCTCACTCGTTTGAATTTTGTTGGAAATTACTAAAGGGCAATAAATCAATATGCAAATCATATGAATAAGTTCCTGGTTCTGATGCATTTCGTCCTCCTTAATTCAAAATTTAGTTCTGCGTTTTGGTTATTTTCCTTATGGGGTCTCTAAAATAAATACCCAAGATAATAAAATTGACTATCCCCATCTTTGTAATCATAAGTAAAAATATTCGATAAAGGAAAAAAGGTACATCGTTATACCACGGATTCTGACAAATCGTTTCAAATATGTTGTTGCAAAGTTAACAGGATGTATTCTTCTGTCTTTGAAACTTTCATCAAAGAAGACTCCAAGAAACAGTTAAATGAAATTACTATGATGATAATTATCACATTAATGAATTTAATTTCGTTATACACGCTCTCTTAATTAATATAATACGAAAAAAAACTACACAAGTGGGTACCCATTGTGTTATCCATGCTTTTCAGCAAAAATCAATAGTTTGTATGAGGAATAACTATAGTTTAGAGACTCAATATATTTATATCTAATTGCTGCACCAAACAGAAGCAGGCGTGGCTGTGTATTAAGACGTTTGCTTTCCAACCACATGGTTTCGGGATCAGTCCCACAGCGTGGAAACTTAGGTAAATGTCTTCTACTCTAACTTTCGGCTAACCAAAGCCTTGTGAGTGGATTTGGTTGACGGAAACTGAAAGAAGCCCATCGTATATATATATATATATATACATAATACTTGCATAAATATACACACACACACATATATATATATGCGTGTGTGTATGTGTGTGTGTGTATCTGTGTGAGTCTTTGTGTCTTCTTTTTGTCCTCCAGGACCGCTTGACAACCGGTGTTGATGTGAATGCATTCCTGTAACTTAGCAGTTTGGGGAAAGAGACCGATAGAATAACAACCAAGGTTAAGAAAATTACTGGGGTAGATTCGTTCGACTAAAATCTCTTCCAGGCGGTGCTCCAGTATGGCAGCACTCCATTAACTGAAACAGCTAGAAGATAAAAGATAAATCGTTGTTAATTTCAATACCAGTAACAACTCGTAGTGTGGTACACATGAATCACTCCTCAGGCATAAAATAATATCATTATATACCTGTCAAATTTGCAGGAGTTAGTTGTATAAATAAGGTATGGATTTCTATACTGATATAAAACTATAATACGTAGGAAAAATCCCAGAAACGCCTTCTGTGAAGACAATTGAAACTCAAACACAAAATATAGAAGCTTTGCTCCATCTATTTCTGGTTCATATTTAAACAAAAGGATGGTTGTTAGTGAAACTTTGTAGTTGTTAAACTGATTCCATTACCTACCCTAATAATGACAAAGTAACAAAAGATTATTATTATTATTATTATTATTATTATTATTATTATATTTTATTTATTTTTTCTGTTTAAATTATCACTTCTATTTCCATTGTAATCTACTGCAAAATAGTTCCTCAGAGAAAGGAAATAATATATCTTTTTAAGTCGTGTATTACTTGAATAAACACACACACACACACACACACACACGCACGCACACACATCACGTACACTGACAAGTAGACACTGGTCCACGCGAGCTTTAGCATTCGTAATCAGATGCAAATTTAATCTGAAACCGGGACAAGAATTCTCACATGATTTATACGTGACTCTGCATTTCTTATTGTCAAAATTTTAATAAAATTCTTCTTCCTTAGTTAAGCAGCAGCACTGTCTATATTGGAAGAATTTAAAGAACACCGAAAAGGGAAGAAAGAGATTATTTATTGAAAGAAGGGTAGAAGTCTTTAGTTAATGATTTTCGATAAGGTTACGTAGCAATTTTAAATTTAAAACAGAACAGGGCAAATTTGACTTTTATTTCTGTCTCAATTTTGTAATAGCAAATAAAAACATGGCGGTGAGAGACGTTAGATAGTGAAATATAAAATAAAAATATATACATAAATATACCCAAAGAAGCATAGGAAAATCTATTTTATTGAGGCATTTAGTAACGCAATGTATCCTTACGGCGTAATAGTTATAAATTTTGATATCGTTACCATTTTATAGAGGATTTACTATGGATGTCAATGTGACATTAATGAGTTTTTTTTGCGTGTATTTTCTTAGGTGTATAAAAAGAAAAGTGGAGAGATTATGTTCAAAATATTCGATACCATATTATTATTGAGACAGGGATATAAAACATGTAGAAGTTTCGTACTGCTTCTTAGCAACGAATTAAAGGAAAAGTCATATCAAGTAGGATATAACATTAGAAAAAAAAAGGATAGAGCGACTATTCATACTAGCGTTTTATTTCTTCTCTCTCATCCTCATTGTGTTCGGAACAGTTGTCGCTGATGCAGAGAAAGTATATTTGGTCATTTATTAATAAATCTGGCTGACTGCAATATAGAACAGATACAACCAGTTCAGTTCTGAGTTAGTGAAATGGGTACCAGTTGAGCCCTGGGGATCCATGTAATCGACTAGTCCCCTCACCCAAATGTTCAGACTCTGTGTCTATGTTGTAAGGGATTATTGTTATTTTTGTTCTTTTTTCTTGTTTTTCAATGATCACTACTTCTCTTACCCAGTTCAGTTCTTATTTTTTTTATTGCCCTCAAGGAGCTAAACATAGAGGGGACAAACAAGGACAGACAAAGGGATTAAGTCGATTAAGTGCGTAATTGGTACTTAATTTATCGACCTCGAAAGGGTGAAGGTAAAGTCGACCTCGAAAGGGTGAAGGTAAAGTCGACCTCGAAAGGATGAAGGCAAAGTCGACCTCGGCGGAATTTGAACTCAGGACGTAACGGCAGACAAAATACCGCTAAGCATTTCGCCCAGCGTGCTAACGTTTCTGCCAGCTCGCTGCCATCAGAACCTAGTTCAGTTCTGATGGAGAAGACATACCAAAGTTACTTAAGAGAAGACCATCCGGCTTTAGTTTTCAAAAGTGCCACACACACACACACACACACACAAACACACACACACACACACACACACACACACACACACACACACACACACACACACACACAGACACACGCACGCACGCACGCACGCACGCACACACGTTCTTTTCGTTCTCTCTTTGTTCTTATTTCCTCTTAACCCTTATCTGTCGAAAAGCGTAGGCTCAAAACGTCAAATACTTTTCCATTCTTGCCGAGCATTAAACTAACACACCTCCTTGTGGTTTCTTCACCTTTCTTCGTCTTTTGTTTTCTAGAAATTTGAACTATATATATATATTCTTTTACTAGTTTTAGTCGTTTGACTGCAGTATTACTGGAGCAGCTCCTTTGCCAAGGAAATCGACCCCAGGACTTATTCTTTGTAAGCCTAGTACTTATTCTTTCGATCTCTTTTACGGGGGCGTAAACACAACAGCATCAGTTGTCAAGCGATGTTGGGGTAACAAACACAGACATGCAGACATAGACACACACACACACACAGACACACACACACGCACACACACATACACACATATACATATATATTGTTGTATTTGGGTATGGTGATGTTGCCAGTTTAGCCAATAAAAACACACGCACTATGTATTTGGTGTTAATTTGATTCTTGTTTTATTTTTTGCATTAATCGTATTTCAGCCAGAGTTCTTTTGTCACACTTCTGTGACCTCACCAGTGGTTCTTTGCTTTCTTCTTTCTTATTTGTGTGTCTCTCCTTACTAATGGGCAGCCATTTTGTATTTTGCATTCCTATTGTATGTGTCTTTATTTGCGCATGCGTATAACCTATGTGTGTCTATATTTAGTAAGTGCGTGTGTGGGGGAAGGGGGAGTGCCTGTATTATCTGCATCCCCTGTTTACACACGTTCGTTTAATTTGTTTTTTTATTTATTTTGTTCATGTGTTTATACCTACTTATTTTTTCTATTCTTTTTAATTTAATTTTGTTAATGTATAATAGTTATTTAATTCCATTTGTTTATATGTGTATTGTATTATTCATATTATCAGTTTATGGGGATCTGATTCTGTCATATATTGTGGCGTGTTGGGGATGTGCGCTAGAGTTCCATTCCAGTTTCCTATTCAGGGTAGGTTTATCTTCTATTACGTGTGCGGCTTCTGTAATTTGTCGAAGCGTTGCGTCTGTTCTATGTGTGGACAAGATTTTAACTTCTCTGTTGTTGAGTGAGCCCCCGTGTTCCTGCTCGGCGTGCTGGTACAGAACCGATGAGCTCTTCTATTCCTTAAGTTCCCTCCAATGCCCATTTACCTGCTCTCCTATGCTCGGTGCTGTCTCCCCTACGTACGTCGTCGTGTTGTTACTGCACCGTCCCTCTGTAGATCTTATGCTAGAGACTACATTTCTGGCATTACAGTTTGTTTGTGGGCTAAATCTACATACAGTACAGTTCCTATCAGTACAAGGGGTTCTACTAAAAGCGTAGGTTCTACCGATTAGGGATTTGATAGGGTAGCCTGGCCCTTAACAACCTTAATCCTTAACTTAAGTTTGTCTAGGGACCTTTTAAAACGGAACGCCTTTAGGGGTGGTGTCGACGAACATTTGTGGCTATCATACCATGAGTTGGCCTTCCCTATTTTCTTCTTAGTCCCTTCAATGGTGTTCCATGACTTGCTCCTATAGAGCGGGCAAATCCCATTCCTATCGTTACGGATGATAGTTTCAAATTTCCTCATGGCTCCTCTGTATACTCCGATCCTTTCTTTATGGCTGTATCATGAGAACTGCTTGCGGTGAACGAAATGTTGTATGTGTCTCTTTAACTCTGTAGGGTCGCATCAGTTATCGCGGACAATGCCAAATTCAACTCTCCTCTGTCTATATAATGAGGTCCAGTATTTTCCCTCTTCATCCTCCTTTCTCCGTTTCCGTGGCTTGGAGGACAGCTACTACCTCCTCACTTCCAACGAGGATGCCTGCCGTAACCCAGGCCACTTCTATATCGGGTGGGATTCCTTCCACCCTCACCATGAAAGTCTTTCTTCCAAGATACGTGGGCAGAAGCACTACGTCCTCCGTCCTCGCCGCTAAACTCGCCAGCCTCCTTGCCTTTTCCACTGTCCTAAACTGGACAAACTGCTTCATCTTGTTATATAAATAATTTGGCTTGATTGTTCCCTCAGTGCCTTTTCTATTTTTGCCGCTTCCACCTGTTCAACCTTCTTGTTCTCCAAAGTGTGCACCTTGTAGGTGATGGTTTTTTCTCCATGTTCTCCATGATTCTTTTAGGGGACAACAACATCACGTCGCCGCCCACCTTCTGAGTCATCTTGCCATACTCCTACAATCTAGCCAAGTTCACTTTCCTTCTCTTGACCTCCGCAACCTCATCAAAATTCTTTGTTTTTTTCCAATATTTTATCCATTTTTTCCACCACCTTCACGAGCTCCTCCTCAACTGAAGACAACTCAGGCCCGCTAAGGTCTGAATACATTGTTTCTAGCGGTATAACACCCACTAACAAAACGCCGCCAAGCAGCACAGAAAATTCCGTCCGACTCATTAAACATCAACACAGCGAATAGTCCGACGCCTGCACAATAAGCAAGCTACTTACCACACAGCTACTGCGGCGCCTATGTATGTATGTATGTATCTATCTATCTATCTATCTATCTATCTATCTATCTATCTATCTATCTATCTATCTATCTATCTATCTGTCTGTCTGTCTATCTATCTATCTATCTATCTATCTATCTATGTGTCTGTCTGTCTGTCTGTCCGTCTGTCTATCTATCTATCTGTCTAACTGTCTGTCTGTCTGCCTGTCTATCTCTCTCCCTCTCTCTCTCTCTCTCTCTCTCTCTCTCTCTCTCTATATATATATATATATATATATATACATATATTGATTATCTGACATAATCCTAAGTTTTTTTTTAAATGAAATAATGTGATAAAAATAGAAAGAGAGTATCCATGTCTTAAGTATATCAAACAAAAGTCTGTAAGAAGTTTTGTTGATTAGTAGAAATATGAATGTCTCCAGAAAATTGTTTTCCGAATCTAGTTAGGAACGTTTGCGTTGAAAGTTCAAACCTTATCAGTCTTTCTTTGCATCCTTCAGTATCGATACGAAATATTAGTAGTTGACCAGTATGAATTAAATCTGTCATGTGCTGTTTGACAGGTATTTTTTTTATAGATGTTTTGTAATCGATATTTATATTCGTAAATTCCTGAAACACGAAGAGGATGCTGTAATCTCACAAAATGTGACAGGACCTCAATCACATGTTGAATTTCATTTGCTTCTGAATACAACACTGATGCTTCCAAGAAAGGGATGGATATAATACATTTTTATTTACCCTGTCAAACAGACATGGCTCTTCAGATTATACAATAGCAAATAATTGTATGAAAATATTGGCTCTCGTAGAGAGATCATGAATACTGAAGCCGTGGACGACATTTGCGCTTTGGTTGAACGTAGCACTTGCCTCTCAAGTAGGTTGCTAATATCTCTGGAACATGCATTAACTTCACAATTTATCATTCATATTACAACTGCAAAGTCTTTCAACTAACAACGGACATACTTCAAGAAAAATAACTTCACTCGGTGATGCGATTTCCATTCGCGAGTAATAGCTTATTCACTGCATTTGCAGTAGAATTGACACTGAAATCGTTATGAAAATAACAAAACTTCATTAGATCTCTATCTCTCTCTCTCTCTCTCTATCTCTCTCTCTCTCCCTCTCTCTATCACACACATTCTATCCATCCATCCATCCATCCATCCATCCATCCATCCATCCATCCATCCATCCATACATACATACATATATATATATATATATATACATATATATATTATATATATATATATATATATAAACATAATAAAAAAATAATAATATTATTAATATAATTAAGAATTATAGAAATTGTTATTACCAGTGGCCTAGCGCAGAAAAAAGTAGTCAATAGACTATATATTACTCACATAAAAATATCGTATACATTAAAATACATTAAGAGGCTTCCAAATAGGAAAACCTTGTGCTAGAAAGAGTAGTAAAAACTCAAACCACTAATTTTGGATAATTTTTGGATAATTTGGATAACTTTTAATTTTCATTCCTTTCGAGAATTTATCCAAAATTAGTGGTTTGAGTTTTCTACTGCTCTTTCTAGCACAAGGCTTTCCTATTTGGAAGCCTCTTAATGTGTTTTAATGTACACGATATTTATACATATATTATATATATATATACATATATATATATATATATATATATATATATATATATATATATATATATATATATATAATATATATATATATAAACATAATAAAAAAATAATAATATTATTAATATAATTAAGAATTATAGAAATTGTTATTACCAGTGGCCTAGCGCAGAAAAAAGTAGTCAATAGACTATATATTACTCACATAAAAATATCGTATACATTAAAATACATTAAGAGGCTTCCAAATAGGAAAACCTTGTGCTAGAAAGAGTAGTAAAAACTCAAACCACTAATTTTGGATAATTTTTGGATAATTTGGATAACTTTTAATTTTCATTCCTTTCGAGAATTTATCCAAAATTAGTGGTTTGAGTTTTCTACTGCTCTTTCTAGCACAAGGCTTTCCTATTTGGAAGCCTCTTAATGTGTTTTAATGTACACGATATTTATACATACATACATACTATATATATATATATATCTATATATATATATATATATATATATATATATATAATATATATATATATATATATATAATATATATATATATATCTGTTACACATCACAATCTCTTCTACCTCCTCTCTCAATTATTTTACTTTCTGTCTCTGGCTATTCTACAAACATCCCCCCTGTGTCTCTCCATCTCTCTGAATTTTATTTAATTGTGGACTTGCATCTCGTAAGAAGGAAATCAATAGCCGTAGGCAGACACTTTACAAAGCACGTCATCATTGAAATTTTTTTAATTCTACATTGAATATGTTGCAAATAGAAATAAATAATAGAAAGGAACAGCAAAAAATCATAAATGAAAAATAATTACATCACCAGCAGAGAGAAAGGCAGATTGATTAATCCTTTCACGTACGGAAGTTCGTGTTGCAGCATCAGATTTTGGAATATTTTTTATTTCGAATATATTTTGTTTATATTTCAGTGTCGACAATTTAACAAAAACGCAAGAGAAGTCCTCTTCATCATATTAAGCGAAACAGTTAATCTTCTTATTTTCGTTCGCGTCTTCATAATACATTAATTTTCAAGTTTCTTTCGAATACTGTTGCAGGAAATACTGCTAAAAGATGAAAATATTCTGATTAACGACTCAGATACAAATGTAGCTATGCTTCTGATAGAGGCGCTTAGTAAGGCCGTATATGTGCACAACTGTCAGAGAAGTTCAGTTGGAAGTGATTCGAGCTGTGCTAATTAAGATTAATAAAAATTTGCTCACGATAGATGAAGCTGACAGGAGGGTTTGCTTCGGTAGTGGTAATCACCAAAGCAGGCGAGTTAAATACTTGTTTTAATTTAAAAGATCACATTTGCAATAATCCACGGATTTTACATCCTACTGATGCTAAATTTTGATAATCTACAGCTAGTTTAGTTAAAGCAAATAAAGCAGAAGATATTGCCATGAATATATTCAAGAAACAGGTATCTCATTTAGGAGTTCAAGATACTTTTCAAGCGACAATAGAGGTAGGGTTATCGGTAATTACTGCCAAAATATTAACGAGGAAAGTCTATGTAATAATGAAACTGTAGAATGTAATAACGTGATAATGCCTTAAGCAATGTAGAAAATATCAAATGAGAAGTGTGAGGTAGACTTGTTTGGGCGTGGGCTTATTTGAGGTAGTTAAGCAGGAACATTCTTGGTGAGCACGCACAAGTAAAAATTTATGGTTAAAGTTATGTATATATATATATATATATATATATAACGGGAAGCTTTATGAAAATAGACAAAAGACGAAGGCAGGTGGAAAACAAACGAACAATTGTATTAGTATGGCGCTCAGGAAATATAAATAAACAAGTCTTTAACAAGTCTTTATATATATATATATATATATATATATATATAGGGATTAATCTTCTCTCTTCGCTCCTTTGCCCCACATGGGCTGAACTCTCTTCCCCTCTCCTCTCTTGCTCCGACTCATACTTCGCTTCACTTCTATTCACCTTCTCCTTCGCCTCCTTCATCGTCACCCCTCCCTCGTAAGACCACCCCACCCCAACAATTCCACCCCACCTTCCTTATCTTTCCCCATCCCTTACACCACTCCCACATACTCCTTCTCTACCCCTCCGTCTACACACATACCCTACCTCTACTTCCACCCTCAGCCTAACCCACAACCACCCTTGCTTTTCCCACTCTCGCCTCCCCATCTCCCAACGCCCTAATCTGGTATGTAGGCTGCCTTTGGTTTGGACTATGTATTGCTCTCGACAGCCAGAGCAAGTTAACACATATGTTAGTTTTTCCGAAGCACATGTGAAATAATTTTTCAATGTTGACCTTGTTTGAAGGAGAACTCCGATCCCTCAATTAGGTTGGCGCATATACCACAGTTAGGTCTTCCGCTTTTTTTTACTAATGGTTTCAGTGGTGTTGACGAGTGTGTTTGGCTTGTTTTAGAAGACTTTTCATTGACTTGGGTTGTTTTTTGCTCTTTATGATGGGATGCATCTGGAGGATTAGATTCATTTTGTGGGCCCTTTTAGTAGGGGAATGGCCTGGAGGATGGTGTCGAAGGCTTCATTGTTAAGAGGGTTTTGTGTGGATGTGTATGGTAGGGATGTTGGTTGTAAATCCTTGTTTAATTTGGTATGTCTGAGTTTGTGGATGTTGAGTTGTAGGGAACGTTGAAAGCCTCTATCTGTTAGTGACGGTGGGTAGTTCTTGCTGATGAGTGTATCTTTTAGTTCATGTAATCGGGTGCTTGTATTAGAAACTATAAACAAATCCTTTTTGCCAGGTTGAATGGGATGTTCATTCTAGTGTGTCTGGGGCAGCATGACTTGAACGGTAGATATTGGAGTCCGTGAACCTATAGTATATGTCTGTTTCTATTTCTTAATGAGGATTTCACAGA
>NC_043001.1:107845149-107847649 GCF_006345805.1 Octopus sinensis | reverse complement strand
TACCAATCAATATTTTGATTGGTACATAATTCTATTCTGTCTCTATTCTGTCCACTATTCTCGCGCTATTCTGTCCACTATTCTGTGGTGGATCTTAGAAGTACAGTCCTCAAGTATCGATGCCATAAGTTTCTTTCAGAAGCAACTGATATTACATTTTGTTGCTGGATTCCCAAGCGTGATCATCTGAGACTCGTGATGCTATGCAACTAGTTCTTGATCTACTCTTAAGGCTCCCAGCGATTAGCTCGCTTAGAAGAATCCATCTTGCGGTCCGTTCCTATTACATTCTAATCACATGTTCGCAGTACCGGGGCTGTGACCTCTCAGTGCGGATAAGTAGCAGCTCAACCTGCTTAGACTCCTCGATCTCCGAGGTTCATACCCTTTCGACTAACATTACTCTAGATACCGTTTGGACGAATCCTATTTCGGCTGCTTGCATTCGTGATCTTTCGGTCATTACCCAAATTTCATTAACAAACTCTCAAAATTAAAAGAAGTTGGTTTCTTTCATTTTCGAATAATTTTTAAATTTCAATTTAAATGCCATTAGGGGAACATTACTATTATAATAATGGTAACCGTTAGCATAATGAACACGTGCAAATCGCTTTGTTGATTCCTGTACAATCTTTAATGTCAACACGTTTCAAATGCTGTAAACATCGTTAAACAGGATGTTAGTAAAATAAACGAGATCAGACATGACTAGATTCTGCTTGAAAATCTTGGCTCTCCAAACCATTTGTACCTTGTTTATAATAAGCTTTATATTTTTGTTCTTTAATGTAGTTAGGAAAAACATGATTGCTACAGGACCATATTTACGAATAAAATCAATGTGAAAATCAAATTTCACTGTTATATTAATTTCGAACACGTATGAAAAGGAAAACCTCGACGGAGTTTGAACTAAGAACGATCAAAGGCGCTCCGGCTGTGACTATCCTGTCTTTCTCGTGTTCATTTTTGATGAGTCCATTTCAAAATTGTGAATCTCGGTTATGATCTGCGCGAGACTTATCAGTTATTTCTAGCAGGTCAAACTATCTTCTGATGTCAAATCAGAACGAGTATTCTTTTGTTGCCAGTTCAATTTATCTTCGAGCCAAGAAAGAAGCGAATACTCGGTTGTTCTACCTTCCAGAAATAACAACCAAATATCCCTCATATCACATCCTATCCGATTTATATAGAAATGCAGAAACAGACATTTTTTAATGAAAATGTCTTGGCAGGAATACTTTTTCCAGGCCCACCTGAAGCTAAACTATGAGTCTATGAACTTGGGTTCACTTTGGTGCTTTTATGATAATCTCGCTAGAAATTACATAAAAAATCTCTTAAACCATGCGCAACGTTTTGAAAATGGAAAGAGTACATTGGGCATTGAAATCAAAGATGAATAATATGACATGGGCGTAGATAAAAAGCGTTTGATGAAGAAAATAATCAAGAATAATCTGTTGCTAAAAGGGAGCAACAACAATAATAACAAGCTTTACTTCCAGAACCGTTCTCCGCCAACTGTCATTTCTAACGATGGGTTGAGGAATGATATGTAAATTTTGTTATTGAGACATAGGGTAACCTTCCCCGAGGAGAACCATGGAAAATCATCATAACCTCATTCACTTCAGACATAGATTTGCTAGAAATACCTAATTCTCTTTCTTCTTTTCTAAAGAAGTTTCAGTAATTATTAAATACCTATTTTTTCACGTTGTGTTTGATATTTCACATATTAAACCCATTAAGGTAATATTCTATTTATTTCTGCCGATTAACATGGCACTTCTAAGCAATAGGACGTATGATGACTTCAGTTTATGTATTGTCAAAAAAATTCCAAATATATCCACGCTAGTCTTACTCGTTCTTATAAGACTTTTACATTTATTGCTGATTCAGTAAGTGCATTTCAAGTCTAATGAATTATTGAGGTCTGCTTGCAACGACGAGTGAATAATAACTTCGACACCCACAAAGGGTTTAATAGAATTGACTGCAGAAGAATTAATTGCCTTGACCAAGGTAAAGCCACTGAAATATTCTATAGTGGCTGAGAAATTACATGCTGGTGATTCCGGTTGTTGTTATATGACTTAAATACTTTGATTAATTTAATAGGCAGTATCGGATGCAATAGCTTTACAGATGAAAGCTCTCAAACAAGATCTAATCAATCAACCATATTTAACTTGTTAACTACGCCACAAAACAACAACAACAACAACAACAAAAAGTATCTTGCTTAGAGGGTTCCCTCATTCTTCGTTGTCAGCGGAAATAGTTGAAGAAGGTTTATAGCTGATTGACTTAGAAGTTAAGCTTTTGTAAATATTGATTTGTTTAACTAGGCACAAGGACGGACGTAGATTTCAGCGCAAAAGCATGCGTACACCTATGAATAGTGTAATTCAATTTTTACGAGAAGGTTTGCGCAGTAACTTCAAAATTGCAGGGGCTATACGACATTTCACAGAAAGCAAGAGAA
>NC_043001.1:107832649-107840149 GCF_006345805.1 Octopus sinensis | reverse complement strand
GATGACACCTTGTTCTCTGGACCGGAAAGTTCTTAAGATCCAGGAACTCATCCTACGAGCTATATCGACATTATTGTTGATGTGTGCACTCCAACTGAGATTGTCATCAACAATTATACCCAGGTCTCTGATATTGTTAGAGGCTGTGAGCGGTTCCCCTGAAGGAAGAGAGTATGGCTGTTTTAGTGAGGAATTTCTTCCGAAATGCATCAGCTCAAATTTTCCCTCGTTCAGTTGCAATTTGTTTCTGTCTGCCCATTGACTCACAGCATATAGATCAGACTGGAGTTGAGTTCGGTTTGCTTCTTCTTTGACGATTTGCTGGAGCTTAGTGTCATCAGCAAATATTTTCACTTTGCAGTAATGTACGACACTGGAAAGGTCGTTTATGTAAATTATGAAGATTAGCGGGCCCAAGACAGTCCCTTGGGAGACACCGCTGGTGACGTTTGCTGGGCTTGAGTGGACTCCATCAACTACAACATGTTGTGTTCTATTCGCCAGGAAATACTTAATCCAGTGTAGAACTTTTCCACGGATTCCAACATTTGCCAATTTTGAGAGTAGGATGTTATGGTCTACCCTGTCGAACGCTTTACTGAAGTCAAGATATATGACGTCAGAGTTCGAACCTGTTCCCAAGGCTTTGAGTACATCTTCAATGTGGTGTAAGAGCTGTGTTAGACAGTCCCTGCCACAGCGAAAGCCATGCTGATTTGCATTTAGGAGTTTGTGGGTCTCCAGGAAGTCAGCTATCCTTGATCTTATCACTCTTTCAAACACTTTAATGATGTGGGAGGTGAGTGAGATTGGGCGATAGTTGACTGCGAGGGATCTGTTTCCCTGTTTGAAAACCGGGATGACTGACTGGGATAGAAACTGTTTCGGTATATAACCTGCGTCTAACGAATTTCTCCAGAGGTTGGTCAGAGGGACTGCAAGTTGGTGTCTACATTCCTTCAGGAGACTAGCGGGGAATCTATCAGGGCCTACAAAATCCTAGTTGTGTATATTATCATATTACTGTAACTTATAAGGCTACCATTTGTCGTGCCAGTGGCATGTGGATTTTTTAAAATCATATGAGTAACATTACCGTCAGTACCACCTGTTATTTCACTATTTACAATTCTTCTGATTACGGAGCAAGTATACA
Organism: Octopus sinensis; assembly: GCF_006345805.1. NCBI lineage: Eukaryota > Metazoa > Mollusca > Cephalopoda > Octopoda > Octopodidae > Octopus > Octopus sinensis. The sequence goes on along the minus strand of NC_043001.1, from coordinate 107,838,993 downwards.
AATATGCAGAGCAATTTGAAAGTGTGGAATACTGACCGCCTTAACTAATTAATATAATTCCTATACTAAATTTATGCTAACATCACCAATGAACGCCAGTTGTAACAATTTCTACAAATGTTATAAACGCTATTATAAATAATACTTTTATGCAATTGTTTACCAGATTTATTTATTCCGGTTACTATCATTCCTAATAAAAATACATCACTGTCTTTATCATTCACCACTTGGCTTTATAAATGAGAGCCACTCCCACCCGCATTGCTTTCATTTTCTAAGCATTTGTAACTGTTCATCTTATTGCAGTTATCTTGCTTGCTGTTGTATTATTTTTAGAATCAATAAAATATCTCACTGCACCATTTCGCTTTCAATTTCAAATTCATTAGAGACCTGACGGTCGACATTTATTCGACATTTATTTCCTCCATGTACTACAGCTATTAGCATGACATAATCTTCAGGTAAACCAACGTAAGATAATATCTTCTAAGATGAATGTAGTTCCATGAATTGAAAGCGTAATGATTTATCATTCGAGTTAAATCAAAATAAACCGTAATTTAAACAGTTAAACGGCAGAGAGGTAACATGAAGTAATGTTAAAGCTAGCACTATAGACAAAATGAAAATTTATTAGAGGCTATTGGAAAGTATCTTCGAATGTAAATAGCTTGATGGTTTTACGCAAGCAAGACAACATTGCTAACAGTCCCTCGATTTTAAATAGAAATAGTGAAATATATTACGAAAGAGTTTGTTTGAATTACGACAGCATAATACTACACTGGAGCAGGCAAGAAAAACGAATAGATAATTGATATGTTGACTGTAAGTGAACCACATCTTGGACAGATGGAACAAATTATTACAACATAAAGCAATGCTTATTTTCGACCTCTGAAAGAGAAGATACAATAGAATGCGTTAGAGTCGGCAATCAAACATCTTGAAAAATATTACCAGAAAGGAAAGATTTTGCTAACGGTGAAATGCTTTTAGTGAAACTTAAAGCTAAGCAATAAAATATCAGTTCTATTATTTCTTACTCGACTAAACATAATGTAACCGATGAAAAGAAAGGTAGGTTCTGCTAATTGTTGCGTGAGGGAATTGATTGTATATCAGCAGGTAATGTGAAATTGGGATTAGGGAAAGTAGGAAATGTCAACCATATTATGTAACGGACAATAAATAGACATAGTGTTGGAGACGAGAAGAATGAAAAATCGTGTATGGTTGTCATTTTCTGCGAAGTCAACACTATCGTCGTGGAAGTGGTCAGCTTTTGCGCAGCCAGCAACGTCATGGAAGGAAGTATTTTTGGAAAAATAGGAGCATTAATAAAAAATATGTGAACAACAGATAAAAAGTTTAGCTTTATGAAATGAATAATACTTTGATAGATTGCCAACGCGAAACAGAAAATATCTGCTTGAGGTTAGAACATATAGAGATGCATATGGTGATTGTGACAAACTGTAACAAACAGGCAGAATTCATTTAACCCTTGAGCTGTTATAGAAAAGGTTGCCAAAATTCATATAGAAAAAGCAAATGGTGAAAGAATTGAAGAGGAAATTGTGATTGAATGTATAAATCAATTTGTAGCACTTGCATCCATATATGAGGATCGTATAAAAATCCGTAGCACTCGCAAGAATATAAAGGAAGCATACCAGAGTGTATTCAAAAGTTCTGCGCAGAAGAAAGATTAATAGAAGGAAAGTGATGTCGGAAAAAACATGACATGTTCATTAGGTACGAAAGGAGCGAAAAACAATTGTTGAACGCCGGAAAAAAATAGAATAAAATTTAGAGCAAAAATACGTACATATCGGATTTCTAGTAGTAACATAATAGTTGTTGGAGAAGATTTAAAAGGTGGATTTTTATTAGTAGAGGTTTATGAAGCGAATATATTAACCAATGCAGGAAACAGTGGAAGACTAGGAAATAGTTTCAAAGTTACAGAAAAAGTAAGTTGGTCAGAAGCAGTTTAACTTTGTTAAATGCTGGTTTCAAATTTTGGCTCAAGGCCAGCTATTTGGGGGACAGGTCAAGTCGATTACATCAATCCCAGTGAGCAACTGTTACTTATTTTATCGATCCCGAAAGGATGAAAGGCAAAGTCAATATCGGTGCAATTTGAAACCCTTGAACACGTAACGAAAAAACGGACGAAATGCCGCAAGGCATTTTGACTGGGGTGCTAACGACTCTGTCCGCTAACCACTTTAAACTTTGTTTAATGCTGATGGAGTATTAATGACTTATATAAAACATCTAAGAATGATAGAAGTCATATGATAAGGCGGCGAGCTGGCAGAAACTTTAGAAAGGCCGGGAGAAATGCATAGCGGTCTTTCGTCTGCCGTTGAGTTCTGAGTTCAAAATTCCACCGAGGTTGACTTTGCCTTTCATCCTTTCAGGGTCGATTAAATAAGTACCAGTTGCGCACTGGGGTCGATATAATCCACTTAATCCTGTTGTCTGTCCTTGTTTGTCCTCTCTGTGTTTAGCCCCTTGTGAGTAATAAAGAAATAGGTATTTCGTCTGCTGTTACGTTCTGAGTTCAAAATTCCACCGAGGTCGACTTTGCCTTTCATCCTTTCGGGATCAATAAATTAAGTACCAGTTACGCACTGGGGTCGATGTAATCGACTTAAATCGTTTGTCTGTCCTTGTTTGTCCCCTCTATGTTTAGCCCCTTGTGGGCAATAAAGAAATAAGAAGTCATATGGTAATGCATCGTTGACAAGATGTTTATTAGAAAAAAATACTCGAGAGTAACAAAAAGTGGCTGTAAAAAAAAAAATAGCAAGAAATACAAAACGAGAAAAAGAAGGAAAGGTTTTGGATTCGAAGAAATTGCAGCAGCTCAAAACGGATTAACACGAGACGGCAAAAGATTTATTGAAGCTGGTTTTCTTGTATATTCTACTTGTTTCAGTCATTGGTGTGCAGCCATGCTAGGGTATCATTTTCGAGGGATTTTAGTCGAATGAATCGACACTGTCGTTTGTTCTATTAATGTCTATTGCCGAACCGCTATGTAACGGGCATATGCATAAACCAACACTGAGTGTGAGAAAGATTGAGAAAGATGGATAAATGAGCAGAGAGAGAGAGAGAGAGAGAGGGAGAGAGGGAGAGAGGGAGAGAGAGAGGGAGAGAGATAGAGAGGGAGAGAGGGAGAGAGAGAGAGAGAGAGAGAGAGTGTGTGTGTGTGTGTGTGTGTGTATGTGTGCGTGTTTGAAACGGACAGAAACGTAGATAGATGAATGCGTATACCGATGGATACAAAGCAAAGTAATAGAAGGAATAAAACGAGAAGAAAAGAAAGAAGAATTCCATGAAGTGAATGATGAAGTTGTTGATTTTCTTGATAGTAAATGATGAGATGAGATAAAAGTATCAACTCGGATGCGACTGCATATAGCTTTCGACTAATCTTTCTCTATATCACTTCTCTCCTACTCTCACTTGCTCTGTATATATATATATATATATGAAGTATGGGGTTTTAGTTTGCAGGTGACGTAAACGATTAGGTTCGCTGAGTAAGTGGTCTAACGGATTAATAGGACGCCAAGGTTTTAGCCGAAACGGTAGTTATGGAGCCATTGCAGATTTCCGATATAGCGGATATCGGATATGTAATTGTTAAAGAAAGGCAAACACCTCAAGATATATAATTGTTAAGGAAAGGCAAGCATCTCAAGTCATATGCATCATTATTATTACATTATTTATTGGAAAAAGTTTTTTCCAAATTTATAATAATTAATAATAACGTATATGACTTTTTTTTTTGCCTTGCCTTAACATTTGCTGTCCGCTTTCACAATTATATATATATATATATATATCAATAGTCAGCGAAGAGCTGAAGAGGCCTGGGCCATTGAGAAGATCAAACTCAATCCCAAAGTGTTCTTTTCATTTGCAAAAAAACACAGAGTCACTGGTTCTACTGTTGGCCCTCTGATTGATGAAAATGGTACTCTTCAAGACAATGCCAAAACCATGGGAGAAATATTGCAGAAACAATATTGCTCTGTTTTCAGCAATCCTGATATGACTGATCTGGGCTGTATCAGTGATGTTACTCCCCAATACACTTTATCGGACATAACATTTGGCGCTCCTGATGTCTTAGCAGCAATAAAGGAAATGAAGCATAATTCAGCAGTAGGTCCCGATAGGTTCCCTGCTTGTGTCTTGAAGATGTGTCAAAACCAACTTGCACCCCCTCTAGCCAATCTGTGGCGGAACTCACTGGATGCTGGATATATACCAGAAGACCTTCTATCCCAGTCTGTTGTCCCAGTTTTCAAAAAAGGAAACAAATCGCTTGCCGTGAATTACCGTCCAATCTCACTCACCTCTCATATCATCAAGGTATTTGAGAGGGTGCTGAGATCGCGTATGACTCACTTCCTTGAGAGTTATAATATGCTGAACCCCAACCAGCATGGATTCCGTAATGGGAGAGATTGCCTGACGCAGCTACTGCATCATTTTGATGACATTTTGAGAGCCTTGGGAGAGGGTTCCAACACTGATGTCATCTACCTTGATTTCAGCAAGGCCTTTGACAGGGTTGATCATAAGATCCTTCTGAGAAAGCTGTCCAATATTGGTGTCACTGGAAAGCTGCTGCAATGGATCAAGTGCTTCCTCTCTAACAGAACCCAACATGTTGTAGTCGAGGGAGTCAAATCCAGCCAAAGTCAGCAGTGGTGTCCCACAAGGCACTGTGTTGGGCCCACTTCTCTTCATCATCTACATAAATGATATTACTGACACCATCAAACACAGCAACATCAGAACCTTCGCTGATGATTCCAAGCTCCAGAAGGTCATCAATGGCGTGGATGACCGAATAAACCTTCAGTCAGACCTACTGGCTGTTGTCCAATGGGCGGAAAAGAATAACATGTTGCTAAATGAAGACAAATTCGAACTGATCCACTTTGGAAGGGAGGACGCTCTGAAACTCCCATACTCTCTTCCTCTGGAGAAATTCTCATGGCATCCAACAACATCAGAGACCTGGGAGTAACAGTGGACAACAACATAAGCTGGGCTACACATATAAGCAGCAAAGTTGACATGGCCCGCAGAATGTGTTCCTGGATTCTCAGAACCTTCCAGTCGAGAGATTCCCACGCTATTATCCTTCTCTTCTCCACTTTTGCCCGACCCCACCTTGAATACTGCTGTCCACTGTGGTCTCCCTACACAAAACAAAATATTATGAGAATTGAAGCTCCCCAAAGGTCAATCACAAAAAAGATAGATGGCATGTCAGACCTTGACTACTGGGGTAGACTAGAGAAGCTGAAATTGTATTCACTCCAACGACGCCGTGAACGCTACATTATCTGTATGATGTGGAAAATATTCCATCAGCACTGTCCGAATGATGTTGGCATCACCTTCAAAATGCATCCAAGGCTTGGACCACGTGCCATCCGTCCACAACAAAAATCTAAATCGCATCACATAACGACAATACGGCACAACTATTTCACCTCATTTGGACCTGCTCTCTTCAACATTACACCAGGACACGTCAAAAAGAAACTGACCACACAAAATTCAAGAAGTCTTTGGACAAATTCCTTCAAACAGTACCGGACAAACCACCCACACCCGGATATGTCTCCGCAAACAATAACTCTCTGCTCGAATGGGCCTTGGTGCCCAAATCCTGAACTGAAAGACTTCGCCAGGTGGTGCTATTAAGTTAGACATGGCCTGGGCCAATACTGGCCAAAAACCTTTCTAAGTTATTCTAAGTTATATATATATATATATATATATATATATATATATATCAGAGGATAATTTTATAACTTTGTTAAACTAAAATGCAATTTCGTTAAACCGAAGAGAAAAAATAAAAATAGGACTGCTACTGGAAGTGCTCGGGGGACACCGATGCGGAAGGAGAAATATATTGAAAGGTACAGTTCCCTATTTAAGAGATGACGAATTACGTACGTTATTTACATTTGACGGATATTTGTCCTCATCTTGTTTATTAATACAACGTTTCGGCTGCTATACTCGCCAGCGTTCATGGGGCGTCTTGGGGGAAATTTCGAACCTAAGAATGAGAACCCAGGTTCGAAATTTCCCCAAGACACCTGATAAAGGCTGGAGAGTATACCAGCTAAAACGGTGTGTTAACAACAAAGAAGATGAGGGCAAATATCCGTCAAATGTGAATAATATAAAAAATTTAATTCAAAGGTATAATGAATAAACACTCCAATCGGTCAAAACAATTTTATATCATTCCCAAATTATCAAAAATCGAATAGAAATAT
>NC_043001.1:107805149-107830149 GCF_006345805.1 Octopus sinensis | reverse complement strand
GGATAACAGGAGCAATCTGTTACCATTTAAAAAATATCAACATTTTGGAAACCGCCGTGTACCTTGGCGACATTTGGGGTGGGAAGACAATAGTGGTGACCATACAGATTGAGGGGGCCTCTATCGAGAGCCTACCGGATAAGATCCACTTGGAAAATGGGCAATGCCTATATGTTGTAGCAGAAGGCAAAAAGCCTAGATGCTACAACTGTGGCAGCCCCGAACATTTAATTGCCAAGTGCGCTCTGGTACAGAAAAAACAAGAAAGAACAAATCAGAAAACAAATAAAAAACCCTTGTTGCCAACACCAACACCAACACACTCAATTATGGAACAATGCCAAGAAAAACAACAAACCAGCAAACAAACCCCAACAACATCATCAAGAAAAGAAACAGTACCAACACAATCACCGTTGACGTCACAACCAATTCAACATGTCGAATCAACAAAAAATAGACCAACACCCACACCGAGGACGACAATTAAAAAGACAGAAAACAATGACGAGAAGACAAATTCTACCCCTAACACCACAACAACACAAACACCACACAAAACATCAACAATTTCTACAAGCGTACATAGTAATGCAAATGCTTTGCCTCTACCCCATGCTGATTCGACAGAATGGCAAATAGCCAAAGGGGGTAAAAGGAAAAGATCCAAAAAATCCACCAAACAAGGAAGTAAAGCAGGGAGATATCTAACTCCGGACAACATCCCCCTAGACAATCAAAAGAGCAATGAATCCGTAAAACCACACACACAACTAACTGCAATAGACACAGACAATAGAGAATTCATGGACTACATCACATCCAACACGGACATATGTGAAGATGACTTTAAGACAAACAATCATCCGCACACCACACCACCGAAACACATCAGAATTTTACACATAACACAAGCACAACACCACATACTGAAAACAATATTTCCGAATGCGGTAGGCGGGTTTCAACGATATCTGTCGAAAAAACTATACAAACACCTCATCAAAAACAATACAAAAGAAGAATAAAAAAATGAAACTTTTAAAATGAGTAAGTGACCTCCCCTCTTGCCTCTTGTCTCTTCTAATGTAGTGTGTAAAACACAATTTTCGTAAATGTCAAGTATGCTTAAATTAGGTTGTGTGAATGCGCGTGGCTTGGCGTCGGCTTGGAAGCAACGTTACCTTCTAAACGACATCAAGTCACTGAACGTGGATATAGTAGCTATCAGTGAAACCAGACTCAGTAAGCCGCGGGCCCTCGAGTCCATGTTTGGCAATCAATTTGACATTTATTTTTCTCCCTGTCTGCCGAACATGGGTGGTGGAGGTACCGCGGTGCTTTCTCGAAAGAGTCTAAATGTAAAAGTAAGAGCAATATTCCTAGACCCGGAGGGTAGGCTGGTTGTCTTGGACGTGGATGGCAGAAATGGGTGTGCATTCCGTCTGATGGCAGTTTATGCACCGTCCTTAACGGGTCGGGCGGATTTCTTCAGACGTCTTGAGGTTTTCCTGGGTACGTCTAGACCTTTACTGTTAGTAGGGGATTGGAACGCTACCTTGGACACGCATCTAGATTATGTGGGAAGGGATAGGAATAGAAGGGGGTGTAAGAGCCCCAAAGACCTGCTCAGACGTTTCCATTTGTCTGACAGGTTCCGACTCGACCATCCGAACGTGCCAACGTGGACTTGGACAAACCGCGTCGGATCGTCGAGATCTTATCTAGATAGAATTCTATGCAGGACAGCGGATAGGGAGAGTGTAGGATGTCCACAGTTTAAAATAGTCAGCTACACAGATCACAAATTTGTTACGTGTACGCTCGACTTAGATAAAACACATAGGCAGGGTCCCGGTTACTGGAAACTGAACACGTCGCTGTTAGCGCGACAGGTTTACAGGAACCGGATTAGCGAGTTAATTAAGAGGGCGCTGACGGGAGCCGTCGTTAACAACCGCTGGTGGTACGCCCTTGTCATTGGTAAACTGGTCGACAGGGCTCAAACATGCGCCGTGTCGGGCAGAACCATACATGACAACCTCCATCTGATGCGCTACATTGTGGACAGGGTAGTTAAGGATCCTGGCATGGGTGGGGCGCTGATAAATTTGGATCAGTCTAAAGCCTTCGATAGGGTCGACCATCGGTACTTGGCGGCCGTCCTCAGGGCGGCTGGCTTCGGTCCCGTCTTCCGCGGTTGGATCGCTGCCTTGCATAGCGGCATCCGATCGGTGATTCGGGTGAACGGTCACCTGTCGAAACCGTTTGACATCACGCGTTCGGTCCGTCAGGGGTGTCCCCTGTCGGCGCTTCTGCATATATTGACTCTCGAGCCGCTACTGCGGAAGCTGGCGACACTGAGGGGCATCCCACGAGAACTGGGTTGCGGGACGAGCGTGTCGGCATATGCGGACGATGTCACCGTCATAGTGTCGAGCAACAAACACATCAAGATGATTGGCGAGACACTAAGAAAATACGAAACGGTGACGGGAGCAAAGATTAACCCGGAAAAGTCAGTGGGTTTGCTACTCGGCACCTGGAGAAGAAAGCCCATGCCGTCCGACTGCGACTCAGTAGTGGGACGCTGGACGGACGGAGCGGTTAAATTGCTCGGGGTCTGGTTCAGTCCGGACCTCCAAATGGATAAGAACTGGGACGAGATCACCAGTAGAGTGGTCGCTCTCAGCCAAACCTGGGCCGAGAGAAAGCTGTCTCTAAAAGGCCGGGCGGAGGTGGCGAACGCGTACATCGCATCCGTCATCGATTACCGCCTGACCGTCGTACCTTGTCCCGACGCCACCATCACCAAACTGGACCGCATACTCTTCCGCTTCCTGTGGAAGGGTGGCGTTACGATGGTGAGAAAGTCCATTTGCTGTCAACATCCGTTGAATGGAGGACTGGGCATGCCGTGGTTGATGATGCGCAGGCATGCGCTGAGACTGCGACATCTCTGGAACTTCAACGACGACGGTGAACAGGTGTGGGCGCCGTTTGTGAGGCGCGACTTCCCGCAGCTCGTCTCACTGACCGAACTGCAAACGTGGATCAAAAAGAGACCGAAACTGGGCGATTGGCACCGAGAATGTCGCCAAGCTCTACAGCAGCTCTGCCGACCGGGGTAAAACTTGTGCAACTTACAAACGACTAAAGCGTTCTATAGAGGACTAGTGGAGGGGAGGTCCGACGACACACTCGGGGCAAACCTGGGCGTCGACGAGAAATTCCTAACCCGCCTGATCAGGACGACGTTCGGGCCGGGGCCTATGGATAACTTCCAGAAATCCCTGGCTTGGCAGTGCTATCGAGACGCACTACCTGTTCGAGAGAAGAGCTACAGACACGGTTCGAAAACCATCACCGGATCGACCTGCCCGAGATGCGGTCAGAGCGACGAAACCGTTCTGCACGCACTCGTGCAGTGTCAGATATTTCAGAGCTGTGGTCCTTCGTCGAACAGCTGTTGTCACGTGTAGGTCGGGCTCGCCTGTCGGCCGAGTCTATCGTCAATATTGTTCCACCACCTTCCTTTAAACGGGAAGGGAAAACGGTTTTCGTTACGCTGATGGCTATGGCGAAAGAATGTGTGTGGTGGACGCGTTTGAAAGGACTGCAAACAAACACCTTCCTCTCTGGTCAATCTCTCGTCAACTTTTTCAAGTACCACTTGAAAAGGAGGATGAGAATAGAGAGGAAGGCTGTGTCGAACGAATGTTTTAATAAAAAGTGTGTAAAAGTGGCAAAAATGGTCAGTATGAAAGACGACACTATTTTAAGCATAAATCTGTAACCAAAAGAGACAACGAGAAGTAAGGCGACTTACTCATGTGTTCTTTTTCGAACTGTCTGAGGTGACCTTGGTCTTTTTTGTAGGTTTTTCTTTCCAAGGCTACACCTAAACTGTGAACCTTATATATATATATATATTGCTTTTTTATACACCACACAACCCACAATCCCTATTGATCAAACAGTTTTTTTTTGTTTTTTTTGTGCCCCACCCATCCCACCTCGAAAAGAAAAAATTCTACATTGTATTTCGTCCATTTTTATTCTGTGTTTAGCCCTGTGTGGCTACAATAAAAAGTTATCTATCTATCTATCTATCTATCTATCTATCTATCTATCTATCTATCTATCTATCTATCTATCTATCTATCTACTATCTATCTAAAGGTCGGGTGGAGGTGGCGAACACGTACCCTGCATCCGTCATCGAGTACCGTCTGACCGTCGTGCCTTGTCCTGACACTACCATCACCAAACTGGAACGCGTACTATTCCGCTTCACGTGGAAGAGAAGCCTTCCGATGGTTAGACGATCCATTTGCTGTCAACACCCGCTAAATGGAGGGCTAGACATGCCGTGGTTGATGAGACGTAGACATGCGCTGAGACTGCGATATCTCCAGCACTTCATAGACAACGGCGATCAGGTGTTGTCGCCGTTTCTGCGGCGCGCTTTCCCGTAGTTCGTCTCCTTGGCCGAACTACAGTCGTGGACCAAACAGAGACCGAGGCTAAGCGAATGGCACCGCGAGTGTCACGTTGCCCTCAAGCAACTCTGGCGTCCGGCCCCGAACTTGTGCGACTTCATTACAACAAAGGCGTTTATTGAGGATTAGTGGAGAAGAGGCGCGAGGACGTTCTCGGGCAGAATCTGGGCGTCGATGAGGAACACCTGACCCGCCTGTTCAGAACAAATTTCGGGTCGGGATCTATGTACAATCACCAAAGATCCCTGGCCTGGCAGTGCTATCTTGAAGCATTACCTGTTCGTAATAAGCTCTACAGGTACGGTTCGAGACACACCGGACCGACTTGCCCAGATGCGGTCAGAGCGACGAAACCGTTCTGCACGCACTCGTGCAGTGTCCAACCATTTCGGACCTGTGGGCTTATGCCGAACGGCTGCTGTTACGTGTGAGACAAGTCCGCCTGTCGGCCGAGTCTATCGTAAAGTTTGCTCCGATACCTTCCCTCAACCGGGAAGGCAAGGCAGTCTTCATCGGACTGGTGGCCATGATGACAGAATGTGTGTGGTGGACTCGAGCGAAAGGATTAGTGACAAACACTTACCTCTCTGGCCAATCGCTCATCAACTATTTCAAGTACCACTTGAAAAGGAAGGTGAGAATGGAGAGGCAGGTTTTGTCTCGTGAAAGTTTCAAAAAAAGGTTGGTGAATGTAGCAAAGATGGAGCGTGCGAGCGACGAAGCTATTTTGAGCATGATCCTGTAAATCGAAGAGAGAGAGAGAGAGAGAGAGAGAGAGAGAGAGAGAGAGAGAGAGAGAGAGAGAGCGCTTTGCTCTCATGTGTTTATTCCCTTCCTACTTGAGGTTAGCGTGGTCTCTTTTCTGTAGGCTTTTCTTTCCACAGATAAACCTAATTTTGGTTCTTACTTTTTCAAAATTCTTGTGATACACGATGCCTTTTGATCGCCCTTTTCCACACCCTTTTTTTCCCCCGAAACCTTCTTGATCGGAATTTTACTTTTTTTCTCTTTTTCCTGTTTTTCTTTTTCATTTTCGAAAAGAAAAAAGCTCTACATTTGTATTTGTCCCAGCTGTGTTCAACCCTGTGTGGCCAATAAAGAAAGTTACCAATAAATCAATCTATCTATCTATCTATCTATCTATCTATCTATCTATCTATCTATCTATCTATCTATCTATCTATCTATCTATCTATCTATCTATCTATCTATCTATCTATCTATCTATCTCTATATGTAGCAAAGGATGGCACGTATGAATGACGAAGCCACCATGAGCATAATCCTATGAACCCAGAAATTGAAAACAAGGGTTACCCACTTGCAAACAAATGTGGTAACATATAAACATATTGACCAAGGTTACCGTGGTCTTTTTCGTAGGCTTTTCTTCCCACGGATAAACCTTACTTGCTTTCCCCTTTACACCATATATCATAACACTGTGATACACGATCCCTATTGATCGTTCTTTTTTTTCCTCTTTCCCTTTTTTCCCCCTTTTCTTCTTTTTTTCATTTCTCTTTCCTTTTGTTCCTTTCTTTTTCTTTTTTTTATTCTCCTTTTCTTCTTTTTATTTTATTCAATTTTTTTGGTATTTTTGTTTGTTCTTTTCTTCCTTTTACGATCCTCTTGATCGAAAACCTACGCAACCCCCTTTTTTTTTCTTTTGTTTTTTGTTCTCTTCATCTCCACAAAAGAAAAGCTCTACCTTGTAACTGTCCCATCTGTGTGCAGCTTGTGTGGCCATAAAGAAAACTTATTATCTATCTATCTATCTATCTATCTGTCTGTCTATCTATCTATCTATCTATCTATCTATCTAGCTATCTGCTTCTCTATGTAGGTATGTCTCTCTCTATATAAGCACATTTATATATATATATACATATATATATATCTGTGTGTGTGCATGTGTGTGTGTGCGCATATGTATATATATATATTGATATATACATATATACAAACACACACACATATACATGCAAAGGTAGAGAGATGTGCATGTCTATAAAGTATGCAAGTATATACTTATATAACACATACACAATACATACATTCATATTTATATACATGAATAAGTGAGCGTGTATGTAGGCGTGTGTTTGTATGCATGCGACAAGGAATGTGTCTATACATATGAAGTCTCTGTATGTATGATTTGTATTTCATATAATATATATCGCGCACCTATTAATATATGTGACTGTGTATCTGTGCTGTGCATCTGTGTGTGTATGTGTGTGTGTGCTTGTGTGTGTTTAATGTTCATGTCCTGTTACACGTTAATTGTAGTTTAATTGAAATTTGCAGAATCTAAAGAATTACAAGCCTGGCTCTGAATATTAATATGTATGTATGTATGTATGTATGTATGTATGTATGTATGTATGTATGTATGTATGTATGTATGCATGTATGTATGTATGTAGGTGTGTATGTATGTGGTGTATGTATATATATATATATATATATATGTGCGCGTGTATGTATATATATTGTGTGTTATATATATATATAATATATCTATATATATGAATATATATTATAATATGATATATATATATGTATATATGTGTGTGTATGTATGTATATATATATATATCAATGATATGTATAAATATGATATATATATGTATATATGTGTGTGTATTTGCGTGCGTGTTTGTGTGAATGTGTGGTGTAAAAATATGTATATGAATGCATATATGTATAAAGATATATATATATATATATATATATATATATATATATATATTATAAGCCTACTGTTGGTATTCGGTAATCTTTGTATCTGGCCTTCTTCCTATTCCCCTCCTCTTTCTTTCTCCATTGCATATATATAACTACTGCCTTACCATTCCCATTTATCTTATTTAATCCTTCAGTTGAAGTTTTCCTAACGCCACATATCTAAGGCACCGTGAAAGTAATATTCAATTTGTCATGTGTACGCTTCAGGCTAAGTGCAACTATTTGTTAACGTCTTCTGAGGCAAATCACGAAATTTGTCTTATAAGGAAAATACGACCTTGCATTCCTGATAAACTGGCTTTACCATAAAGTATCACTCCTTCAACAACTATATTCTTTATAATTACCGCAACTTTGTGCTTAGAAAGTAAACGAACTTTTTGCTAAATGCAGCTTGCAAAGTTGCCGATTTCAAAGATTTTAGCGTTTCGATAAAAGCCGTCGCCATTCTCAGTTTTATACTGTATCCATCCAAACATCGTATTTTCCTCTGTGTCCTTTTTCCTGTTTAAATGATTGTGTGTGATTTCAGTAAGTTGTGTTTGTTATTTCTTGTATGTCTAAGGATAAGGTGTAGGCTTTCATTATCTTTTCGTTTTCGCTTGTTTCACTCATTAGTCTGCGGGTTTGCTGGGGCCCCAACTTCAAGGTTTTAGTCGAAGCAAACTGATCACAGTACTTACATTTTAGAAGTCTGATACTTATTGCATCGTTCTCTTCTACCGAACCACCAAGTTATGGTGATGTAAACGAAACAACACCAATTGTCAGGGTGGGAACAGACACGCTCAATCACGCCCAATCATAGACAGACAGACACGCATCTATATATCTATCTATTCATCTATCAATCTATCTATCTATCTATCTATCTATCTATCTATCTATCTATCTATCTATCTATCTATCTATCTATCTATCTTCTATCTATCTATCTATCTATATATCTATCTATCTATCTATCTATCTATCTATCTATCTATCTATCTATCTATCTATCTATCTATCTATCTATCTATCTTTCTATCTATCTATCTATCTATCTATCTACATACATAATACATATATACATGCCAACATACATACGTATATATATATATATATATAGTATATATATATATTATATATATATATATATATATATATAATATATATTAGAAATATTAAAAACTAAGTCTCTTTAAAAGTCTCTTTAAGTCTCTTATATATATTATGAATATATATATATATATATATATATATATTATATATATATATATCTATATATATATAATATATATATATACGTATATATAACTATATATATATATATATATATATTATATATATATATATATATTTTATATATTATACGTATGTGTGTGTGTATATAATATATATATATACATCAAAGCAATGCCACGTAGAATGCACTTCCTCAAGTTGGCACTATCTATCTATCTATCTATCTATCTATCTATCTATCTGTCTGTCCATCTGTGAGTATGTGTATGCGTGTGTACGTGAATCTCTCTTTGTTGTTTTGTTAACATCGCCGTATCCTTGCAGTCCGGCAAAACCGAGACTTACCAGACTTTCATAAAAAGATAAGAACTGGAGTCGATCTTTCCGACTTAATAAAAACCTTCAAGGTATTGCCCCAACTTGGCCGCAGTCCAATGACTGAAAAAAGTAGCAGACAAAAGGAAAAATAATATATATAATCTTCTGTGATAATTTAACGCATTTTTGTTGGAAAACGTTGAAGATGTCACCAAAGCACTTTGTATTAACAAAGTAGTTGGTATGATAATGCAGTGATTTCATTACGTTATTGAAAAATACCTCAAAACCTATTTTGTCTTAAAAATAAAACAACAATGAAATCACAAGACAATGTAATTCTCACTGACATGTTATTAATTTTCTCTCTACTTGTGATTTAATTTCTACTTGCGATGTGTCGCCAGGAATATTTGTACGTTATTATGTGTTTTAAAAAATCGGAAAGAACAGCAATGGCTGAAGACGTAAGACATTATAAGACTTACTCTCGGACTAATAATTCATATCTAACTGGTATGTATCGCCATCGACGCGTTAACTTCTACGTGATTCGAAGTCGAGTTGAGGGACACCGCACACTATTCAGTCGACCTGGTAGGAATGGCAAATGAATCTCTCTAAAATTATACCAGATTGAAAACAGAAAGAGTACATATGATTGACATGATGGTCATGGTTAGAATGTCTTTCGATTATACGGTTGGTGGATGAGGAGAAGCTTGTTGTTGAACAATACAAATAACGACGAGATTATTATATAATGTGCGCGCGTGTGAGTGTGTGTATATATATATATATATATATATATATATATATATAGAGAGAGAGAGAGAGAGGTGTGTTATTATAGTAGAGTACAATATAAAGGTCGTCCACCTTCAGATTTACCCTGTGCTATCCAGTAGTAGTATTATTCTTACTTCTAGGCTTACATTTGTGCATCTGCCATGTGTGGATAGATAACTGAAAAAAAATTGAGTCAACAAGAAGTAGAGGGGTTGTACATTCATTTTCAATCACTACAATTGTTTCTGTGCAACGTAGTTCTCCACATATAAACCAAGTTATACGTATATATACCTACACAAATATATATAAATATACATATACGTATAAAGCCATACACACATACACACACTTATAAAACACACATACGCACACACACACACACGTGGGGTTACATTTTGAAACAGGAAGAGAGTGAAAGTGTGTATGTAGATTTCTGGCTCAGAAAATACATCCAAAACTGTATTGTAGTTCGCAACAATGTTGCGGAGTAACGATAACAAAAGTATGAAATTTGGAATAAGTTAATATCGTAAAGTGTCAATGATCTGAAAACATCTTATTAGATATAGGATTGTAACACCAAATCAACATAAAAGATTATTGGAATATGTAACCGTATTGAACTTCTGAGATAAAGGATACTCTGGGGAAAAAATAAATGGTAAGCGTATAGAATTTCAGATACCATAATATTCATATGGAATGTTGGAGTAAATATTTAAGTAATGTTGAAAGACTCCATTTCTAAAAATGACATGAAATAAGATTGCAATTATTTAGATGTACGATTTATTTGGATTATTGAGTACAAGAGCGACGGAGCGGAAAATAAATAAAAATAATTCAAACGATTGAAGCTTCGTGATTACACGAATTTAAACGAAAGAATTTAAATAATACAAACTGCACGTACAACACTCAAATCTTTATATATATATATATATATATAATATATATATATTATTATATTTATTTATTTATTATATTATATATATATTATATTTATTTATATATATATGTATATATATATGTATATATATATAGATATACATACTCAACATAATTCATACCTACATCATACATAATAACATACATACATACATATATATATATATATATATATATATTATATATATATATATATAATACAATATATATATAGATATATATATTATATATATATATATATGTATTATATTATATATAATATATATATATAGCAAAAACAATAGCAGCGTGGAAGTGTTCATAAGCCATTTAAGAAACACACAAATACCGTTAGATTCACTTCAACAATTACATTTAATTTACCAAAATATTTTCGTCGCTTTGAGACCGCGACCTGTTCACTGACAAAATTACGTGCTGCATGTATATAATATATATATAGAGATATTTAGAGTTAATCCAAACAAGAAAGCACAAGAAAACACAACGCGAGGACGTGGAACAAATATAGTATTATTGGACGCTCAGGAAAGAAGGAAAGAAGGAGGGTTTAACGTTTCGAGCGGAGCTCTTCGTCGGAAACATAGGAGAAGGAAAGATCCAGAGAAGGGAAGACAGAGCAAAAAAAGTCGCCAACGGTACACACGAGAGGGTGCTGAAAAGTTCCTGGCTTTAAGTGTATCGCGAAAGGTTTGGTTGGACGCCCAAACTTCCCAGTTCTTTTACAGGTTTGGAAAAACTGAAGAACCGCAGCAATAAGTGGCGTGAATCTGAGAGGGGTATACGTTGAATAAAATCACGATTAACTGATCCCCCTGTGTTTTTTTTTACACAAAGCAAGGAAATTTACAGAAGTATCTCATATATGTCTGTATGTGTGTGTTGGGGTATGTGAGTTACTTTATGCATGATTAGCAGTATCGCCCGGCGTTGCTCGGGTTTGTTTTGACCCTTTAGAATTGGAATTTTTGAAAAGTAAAATTTTGCGTTATGTAGCTTGTTATTCTCTTTAAGTGAACATTTTTCTGGTTGAAATACACCGAAAAATGGCGACACAGCAGTGAAACAATTGTAAAAAGTAAGGATTTTCATAGGAAAAAAACACCTTTTTGATGTAAATAATTTTTGGTGTTAACATGGTCCGATTTGAATTTTTTCTTCTACAGAAGGAAGAGCAAGCCTTCTATCATACTCCCAATTTTGGTCAACTTTTGGTCTCGGAGGAGATAGTGTTAGTTGAAGGCTACCAAACCTGCCATACACGGACAACTTCAGCTTTATATATATAGATTATTAGTTTTGTTACCTGTGAAATATGGTGTGTTATTTATATTACCGAATGGTTTAGGTGTGTTGTGGTTTTGCTGTAAACATCTGAAATTTAAGCTTGCGCTATTTGTGTGTACGTGTTTGAGTTTCTTGAAGCTGTTGTGGTATTTTGTTGTGTGTGGGGCGATATCCTTGTTTTCTCGATTCAAGGGTATGGTCATGTGTACGCGTGAGTGTGTAAAACGGAATATACCTAATAACGTATTGTTTGTTCTTTGGATTTGTACAGGTGTATCCATCTGCAGCTGCGTGGTCACTTCATAGGGTTTTCGAAATTATGCCGAAGAAGCAGTTTTATGACGGTCTATGTTCCGCATATTACATATGTATAAGGTATTTTTGTGCACATGGTTGAGTGTATATATGTGTGTGTGGCGTCATATCTGTGCGTATAGAGCCTTTGCTGTTCAATTCATCATAGTTGAAAATGAATGTTATTTCTTGCCTGCCCCGTGATATAAATCCGTTTCTCTTTAAAGTATTTATATTTTGTGCAATTTTGTGACATTTTCCTGTGCTGCAGAGAGAGAAGAAAGCAAAAGTTCTCACTTAGAGTGATGCACAGTCTATAATTTCCCATTTCGTTTTTGTACTGATATCTTCTTTTAACTCCAAGCAACGTTTGGAGAAGAATATTTTTCCATTGTGTATAACCCAGAATTTGTATGTTGTGTGCATGTGTCCATAAATTCTGCAGCAGAGGCAATATAGTTTCTTTTTGGATATCCTTTCCATGAGAGTAGCTTAAAAAATATTTGTTCCCTGAAATGAGCATATCTTATTTCCTGAGCAGCTGCATCTGTTTGTGATGACTTTGTTACGTATTTGCTGCTGACTGTTATATCCTTTTGGTTTTAGGGATTTAATACAGACTGGTAAAGCTTGGTAGAAGGTTTCTTTATCAAAAGAAAATTTTGAAACTCTCTTGCCGATGCTGCCAACGAATTTCTTTTGATTAAGAATGGTGGCTGATTTTGAATTTATATTTATGTATGACAGAACATCGTTGGTTTTTCTGTATATATATATACGTATGCAAACATAACACACACACACACACACACACACACAAAATCTATATACATCTGGTCATTCTCTGCGTGATGAAACATTTGTTACAGGATTCAGAACTTGAAGGAATTGCGAAATATGATTATTAATATCGTGATGCGGCTTGTAAATGTGTCCCTGCGGAAACTCGGGTTAATTTCAGTTAAGAAATAAAATAAAATCCTTATTTGATTATATATGAATAATATATTTTCTTGGTTCTTGAGTATAATATATATGCAACATATATATATACTAATGTAGGATAAAAGTATTTTCGAAAAAATTTTTATCAATGGCCAGCATATCAAAAAATACCTTTAAAGGTTAAATTTATAAACAACTTATAAAATAAGGGCAAAAGAAAAATTCTAATGCCAAATTCTCTTACTCTGTGAATGTTTCTAGATCGAATCACACGTGTCTCGAGATGTGCTGAAGATTTTCTATTTTTGATATATTTGGGGTACTTAGGTCTGCTCAGGACTTAGTGCTTGCTTTTTCCATGGGTATGAGTAAGTATTTCATTTATGTCTTACGTATTTATCGCTGACGAGAGGAAACTTCTTATGCATTATCCCCGAAATTTGGACCAATATGGTAATAACGGAATTTTTTAGAAATTTCTATCGGCATGATTCGAGACGCATAAATTATGATGGTTATTGACAATTTTGTCTTTTTTTCGGCATATTTGGCATTAGAATTTTTCTTTTGCCCTTATTTTATAAGTTATATATATATATATATTGGTCCAGGATCATGCCGGGCGTGGAGAAGGAGAGAAAATAGTAATTCAGCGACGGAAAGTAATGAGAGTAATAGCCCTGACTAAGAGGGAGTGAGAGAATGTAATAGCAATGAGAGAAAGGAAGGGGTGCTAGATCAATAAGGAAGGAAGGGGTGAAAAACAAATCAGCGTTTCACCTCTGTGTGAATATGTGTTGATGTGAGCGTACGTGTAGAAGGGACGTAGTGAATGTTTGTATGTGTGATTATTATGTCACTTATTGTGTACCTTATTTATATATATAAATACTAAAATTAGCCGTCATATTTGACGGCACGGGGTCAGCTAGTATATAAGAACGCACGTCTTTTTTTTGACGTGACTTCTTCATCACCTTCATTCTCGCGTTTGCATTTTTTAGTTCGAAATAAAATGGCGGTAACTTTTTGCCCACGCTGCACATCACTGTCTACTTTGGAGTGGTTATCCTGTTTATCTGCGCCGCTGGTGAATTTAAGATCAAACACGAAAAACCTAATACATAATACTTGTTGAAAATGATTTGAGAGAAGCCATCAAGTGCGGAGGAAATCGTTATTGCCAAACGACTTGTAAACGGATTACATTGGGCGTTGACTCGATGTTTTACAAATGTTTGATGCAAGACCCTTATCACCTCCGCCTATTGCAATTGAGGTCAAGTGTCTTCTATGTGAATTATTTGTCAGCAATTGAATTTGATGATTAAAAAATGAAACGGTCCCTGAAATTATGAGGCGACAACTTGACTGTACGAAACGTTTGGTTTTAAACTTAAACACAAAGCCGGTAATTTCGGGATAATAGTTAAGTCGACTATTTTATCAACCCTGAAAATGATGGAAGGCAAAGTCGTCCTCGGCGGAATTTGAACTCAGAACGTAAAGACGGACGTAATGCTGCTAACCTTTTAGTCTGGCGCGGTAGCGATTCTACCAAATCGCCACACTACATACGGTACATCAGATACCAATAAAATGAGATTTTGCTCCTCTGGAATCTGGAACTGGGTACGGCGATTTTCAGAAAGCTGCAAGATTTGATATGCAATGTTTTGGACCTGGTAAAGGTTGGCTTGAAAATTTTAAGGGTTACATTGTTTTGCGCAACAGTTGAATGGCAAGGGAGGCTGGAAGTCCTGACGCCACTCGAATGTGACGAATATGATTAATTCCAAATAACGAAAATCTTTTATAAATGTAACAATAATTACAGGCAGTTTAAAATAAGATCATAGCTTACAATAAAATATCTAAAGAAATGGGTGTCTTAAATGTCATACAACATATGTTGCTACAGTTGATAACGGTAATTACGATGGTCTTCAGAGTAGAAAATAAGAAATTACGAAATGAAGCAACTTAATAAGGCTCATTCTGTTGTAATTAGACAGATTTAAATAATACACACATACAAATGCTCATACGTACGCATAAATCCTCCACACACTCACACACACATACACGCATATACACACGCATATATATCATGTTCAACTGTTAATCCCTACGTATTTTTCTCTCTGTTTTTTTTTTTAGTCGTTCTCTCTTCATTTTTATCCACTCAATCCTCTCTGTCGGAGAGCGTAGACTTGAAACATCAAAGACTTTTTCATTCTTCCTGAGCGTTAAACTATTACACCTGCTTGCTGTCCCTTCATCTCTTTTCGTCATTTGTTTGCTGTAAATTTGAACTATATGTGTGTGTGTGCGTATGTATATATATGTAATATATATATATATATATATATATATAATATATATATATATATATATATATATATCGGAGTAAGCACATAAATGTGAAACAATGTGGAAAAAAGAGTACTCAAATACTAGAGGTAGAGTAATATGCTTTATTTAAAGCAGCAGAAATATATATATATATAATATATATATATATATATACCGGAGTAAACACATAAATGTGAAACAAGGTGGAAAAAAGAGTACTCAAATACTAGAGGTAGAGTAATATGCTTTATTTAAAGCAGCAGAATATTCAACAAAACCTGTTACTCTGAGTGTCCCGTTGCCGTTCATCGGACAGTTATACATATATACATATGTATGTATATACGAGGGTGAGTCAAGAAGTAACGCCATCTTGTTTAGGTTAGGTATAACAACCAACAGAGGAACATGTATCATACATCAAAATGAAGCTGGTCCTCTGTGGATCACATCCCTACTTCTCAACATAGTTACAGTTTCTCTCAATAGGAATGTTCCACTTTCGAATGAGAGCATATATCCCTACCCCGTAAAATTCTGTTGACTGTTCTTAGAGCCATTTCTTCACTGCAGTTTTCACTTCCTCGTCTCTGGAATAATGTTTGCCTCTCAAACCCTCTTTCATGGGGCCGAAGAGATTATAGTCCAGTGACGGTGATTGTCCGGTAAAGTTGGGCACCATGTGTAAGTAAAACAGCACACTGACGCTATTCACTCACTCAGAAATTTGGAAACGTCATACCCAACGGGTTGACTTTGCTTTTCATTCTTTCAGAGTCGATAAAATAAGTACC
Organism: Octopus sinensis; assembly: GCF_006345805.1. NCBI lineage: Eukaryota > Metazoa > Mollusca > Cephalopoda > Octopoda > Octopodidae > Octopus > Octopus sinensis. The sequence continues at coordinate 107,813,936 of NC_043001.1, read as the reverse complement.
AATCGAAACTTTGGGTCGACGTAATCGACTTACCCCATCCCCCAAAATTGCTGCCCTGTGACAACAATTGAAACCGTTATTTCTGTACATTATACAGGCGTCGAAGGCAGCGAATTTTCAGAATACTTAGCACGCCAGGCGAAATGCTTAGCGGTATTTAGTCTGCCGTTACGTTCTGAGTTCAAATTCCGCCGAGGTCAACTTTGCCTTTCATCCTTTCGGAGTCGATAAAATTAAGTACCAGTTGCGCACTGGGGTAGATGTAATCGACTTAATCTCTTTGTCTGTCCTTGTTTGTCCCCTCTGTGTGTAGCCCCTTGTGGGCAGTAAAGAAATAAGAACCGTTAGCACGTTGGACAAACCGTTCGTCAGTCTTTACATTCTGAGTTCAAATTCCGACGAGATTGACTTTACCTTTCATCGTTTCGGAATCGATAAACTAGACTAATTACCAGTTAAGCACTGGAGGGTGATGTAATCGATTTCACCCTCTCCTCAAAACTGCTGGTTCTGCTAGGGTTTGAAACCATCATAACTACACTTGTATAACTGTGCGTATTTGTATCTGTGACTGTTTAAGTTTGTGTGAACACAGCTAAATAATCATACACATATACATCAAGCATATATATATATATATAATATAATATATATATATATATAATATATATATATATATATATATATATACATATATATATATATATATTATATATATATATATATATATATATATATATATATATATATATATAATATTAATATATATATATATATATGTATATATATATATATATATATATATGTATGTATATAACCTATCTGTTATACAGAAATAAAATTTGGCACATGCATATATTTCTTTGTATGTGAGTGTGTGTGTGTGTGTATGTGCGTGTGCGTGTGCCTGCTTACCTACATATATACTTGAATATTTGTATATATTCACCTACATACATACATATGCACTTGTAAATAGTTTCCAACTGATATATGCGCACATGGAAATTTATCGATTTGAAGCCCGTACCTGAAACTTTTGTCTGGCCGACACTACGCATCAGCTAGCTGCTTGGCAAGAATAATGGATAACTGTTGTACGTTTTATTCTTAGCTTTAAATCATAGTTACTACCAACATATGCTTGCATTAAATGGCATACGTTCCGATATGAAGCTGCTCTAAGCACTTCGGTGTCAATGTTTAGCAAAATTCAAGCAAACTTTCGTTATGGAGTTGTGGAGAAGAAAATGTGCCACGCAATCACTTGATCGGTTCGACCTTACTTTATAATGTCGTTAAAACATATTTCTTCTTCTTCTTCCAAATTCTCGATCGACAAAAGTTTTAACAGAGAATTTAGAAACAAAAACTATAGGGATAGCCATTGGATCAACACATTCTTATACGTACGGTGAGTGTTTGTGTGTGACAAGGCGGCGAGCTGGCAGAAAGGTTAGCACGCCGGGCGAAATGCTTAGCGATATTTCATCTGCTGCTACGTTCTGAGTTCAAATTCCACCGAGGTAGGCTTTGCCTTTCATTCTTTCGGGGTCGATAAATGAAGTACCAGTTACGCACTGGGGTCGATGTAATCGACTTAATCCGTTTGTCTGTCCTTGTTTGTCCTCTGTATGTTTAGCCCCTTGTGGGCAATAAAGAAATAAGATACAAAGGTGAACACCCTGTTATTATTATCAAATGAAGCATTTCTAGTAGTATCTTATTAATTTCACGAGCAAGCTGTTCCGCTGATCGTATCATGTGGAACCTTCTTGTCAGATATATATTACACAAGTTAGCTACGATGGAGCTTTTGAGTTGGTAGGACTAATTTATTATCCAGGTGTTGTTTATAGTGATAAGAAGTTGGTTTTTTCTGTGTGTGAAATTGATATTGTATCGCGCGAGGCGCTTGCCTCCACGTGTTGGAACCTTTTGAAGAAGGTGAGTCGACCCTCTAGCCATGGAGACTTACGCGGGGGTCGCTACATTGAAAAGTGATTCGTCACTTATTGTAAGGGAAGTATTCTTTGAGAAGGAAAAACTTAAAGAATGTGAGAAACTCTTTAAAAGGGAGGGTGACAGCGTGATGCTAATCCCCCCTGCTAAAACAAAAGAGGACAAGGAAAATAAGACAGTGACCTACAGAACCCAAGATAGGAGTACAAGGAAGCTAGCAAGAATAGCGATAGACGAAATTGAAAAATGTCTGGGAGACATAATGGAGAAAATTACTTTTGTGAACAGAGGCAAGAAATTTGGTACGGTGGAGGTGAGGTGTACAACAGAGGAAGTTGCAGCCTCGCTGGCTACCACCGTACTGAGAGCCGAAAAATTTACCATGTGGCCTTCATATAAGGGAAGAAGAGGGGTTCGAGTTAAAATCTCGAATGTACCCCCAGAAGTGAAGACAGAATGGCTGGCAACAGCCATTCTAGGGTCAGCAGAAGAGGAAGTAGAAATAGAATCAATCAAGGAGTCCAACGTAGTGAACTGGAAAGGATACGGAGTAGAATTGTGGCTGATGGCCACAACAGAAGATATTGAAAGGTTTCCCTTCAAAATTGAGATAGAAAACGAAAAAAAACCCTTAGCGTAATCGTGGAGGGGAGAAAATCCAACTGCTACTTGTACGGGACAAGGGGGCACATTAAAAAGGAATGCCCGCTATATGAATTCGTAGCGGAGTGTGAGCAGGAAAGGGAACTGGAAGAAAAGAACAATACACTAAATGAGAAAGAAAGCAAAGAAAAGGAAACAAAACAACAAGAGAAGGGAAATAATAAGACAATGAAGGAAAAAGAAATCAAAGGGAAGGAATTAATAGAACCAAAACAGAGTCAAGAGAAAAAAAAGGAAAGAGAAACAACAGGAAAAAACAAGAGAGGGAACAGAGTCAAGCGAAAAGAAAGGACGGTACACAAAAGGAAAAAGAAACTACAGGAAAGGAACATAAAGTACGAGATAAGAGAAAACTGACAAAGAGCCAAAAAGACAAGAGAAGGAAGGAGAAAGAAGAGAAGGCAAAAAGAGAGAAATAGAGAAACAAAGAGAGGAGAACAAAGAGGAAATAAGTCCGAAAAGGAAGACGAAGGAATACACAGGACGGAATAAGGATTACTACTATTATATATTAGTAACCTACAGGAGCTGCTCTGAAATGAGCGATTTAACATATGAAACGGAAGGACATGTATGGATCAACAGGAGAACCGATTGGCGGGAGGAGACTGCTCTAATCCCCGAGGAAGGAGCCGATGAGTATCTAGAAGCTACCGGAGAGAGAGTGATATTTTCCACGAGGTGTCGAATGAGAGAGCGTCTACCTCAAAATGCAGTGATGAACTTCAGGGATGTGGAAGAGATAATAGAATACGTCTAAGATTGTGAAAAAAAAAAAAAAAGAAAAACTCTGTGAAAATGTATTTCGAAATCCTAAAAATGGAATTTGAAATGCTGTAAAATGTTGTTGAAATTCTGTGATATGTAAGTTCGAAATTATGTACTTTGATTTGAGAAAAGTAATTTTTGAAGCTCTGTAAAATGTTTGTTGAAGTTTTGGAATATGTATATTCGAAAGTTGGTTTGAAAATGTATTTTGAAATGTTGAAAAAGGTATTTTTGAAACTCTGTTTGCTGGAATCTTATGAAAAACATTCTGAAAATGTATTTAGAAATTCGGTGAAATATATTGTTCTGTGGAAAAAACTGACGAAAATGTAACCACTCGATTCCGGGGAATGAGTGGACATTTACACCTCATTGTAAATATATTTTCATTATTCATTATTATTTTAATTTTTTCTTGTCTTATCATTCGCTTTTGTTATTTTAAGTTCCCCGGATGTGCTGTCCAATTCTATGTATAACCTTTATGGTGAATAAAAAAATCAGGACTAATTTATTCCATATTGAAGATGTTTCTTAGTCAATGAAATTCTCATGCAGGAAAATAAAAAATGGGATTTTAGAAAATATTATTGCGACGTTAGGAACATGAAAAATATATACCAAAAACACGTATAGCAACTAATTCATATGGGTTAATTCATAAGACAGGGAAAACAAGAAAAGATTCACTCGCATCAAAAACATTACCAATTGAAATAACAATAATGAAAATGTGACAGCAATGTAGATAAGGTGGCCATCTATATTATACTCGATGTTAGTTATTACGTAGCGCATTGATCTATTAAATAATATTATGGAGCATGCAAGAAAAATATATAAAATTATTTAAACGCGCAAGTTGGTATAAAATATTTGTTAGACTTGATATGTAATTATGTATTTCATACACGAGGAAAGGAAACCCACGAATATAAAATCTATATATAATAAATGAACTAGGAAATTGACGGAAAATGAATTACAGAAATCATACTTACATACAAACAAAAATATCCTGTTGTTGATGTTGAAATTTAAATGAAGGAATCTTGGATTTAGGTTAGAAACCAGTTCTTTCTTATTGGCAAGAAATCTTGAAATAAAACTAAATAACGACATACTACTTACATACATACATACATACATACATGCATGTATGCATGCATGCATACATACATACATACATACATACATACATACATACATGCATGCATGCATACATACATACATACATACATACATACATACATACATACATACATACATACATACATACATGCATACATACATACACTACCGTCAGAAATTAATTAGCACCCTTGATTTGCTCTTCACTCAAGGTATGTGCTGTCACATAGTGGCCATATCTCGAACTATTGCTTTGTTGCGAGTTCACTGTTGCGCAGAACGATGACGTAACTTTGTTTGCAGAGCAGTTTGAGAGTCTACAGCCTTATGATGTTGACATAGCAGTGCAACAACTTGGAGTGCGGATGCAGACAAATCTTCCTTTGTTTAATAGATATAGGTAGCGCCTCGCAAGGACCGAAATCACACCATACTAAGTTTTCTCATCGCGTAAGACGTTTTGAACAGCTCATAGGTTAATTGATTTAACCTATTTAATGTAGAAATTTGAGAAGTGCTAATTAATTTCTGACGCAAGTGTACATACATATACTTGTGCATAAGGTTTACAAAGAAATTAGAACAAAATCCTAGAAATTCTCACGTCCAATATTTTTGTGGTACACTGAAGATTTGTAAGACATTTCAAAAATTCTGGATTACCAGATTTGTTTGTGAATAGATACACACACCTGGGTGTATGTATCGACAGCACAACCAACATATAAACTCGACCACTGAGTTACCAACACCGGATCTCTCTTAACCCCAAAACGTTTTTTCGCTTCGTTAGCGACAGGCTTGAACGATTTAGAGAATTTAAATTAAGCTCAAAGAAAACACACACACACACACAAACACATACACACGAAGATTTATAAACTTTTGAGAGACGTGAAATGATTTTGGTGGGAATGGTAGATCATGAAGTACAAAATGGATATAAATTTACTTCCTCGAGTCGTATATTTTTGTTTATATTTGTTGTGTTTATCCCCGTGAAGGTCTTGGCGGGGCACAACTCTTGTTGAATGAGCGAAAACACATTCATTTAACACCTCTGTGATCCACCGCCTTATAATGTTGCATAACATTTTTATGAAGTATAAAATTCTTTAAGAAAACAATAATAGTCACTCGTAATTTACGAGGTTCATCCCCAACTCCAAACAAGAAGGAATATGATTGCGAAATGCATAGCCATCATTCTTCTGTTAATTGAACTGTAGGCGTGCCACAAGTTTGTGTCGCACGCATTTATAGTAAATACAAAGAACATAAATCCTGCAGAAATGCTCGTGCAAGTTTTGCAAATTTTGCCAAAATTCTATGAGCATTACGCACAAAATCTGTTTACAATATTCGCCTATATTCAAAGGTCTTAAGTTTATAGCTGGCAGAAACGTTAGCGCGCCGGGCAAAATGCTTAGCCGTATTTCGTCTGCCGCTACGTTCTGAGTTCAAATTCCGCCGATGTCGACTTTGCCTTTCATCACTTCGGGGTCCATAAATAAAGTACTGGTTTCGCACTGGGGTCGATGTAATCGATTTAAACCCTTTGTCTGTCCTTGTTTGTCCCCTCTATGTTTAGCCCCTTGTGGGCAGTAAAGAAATATATATTCAAAGGTCTTCCGTCATTGAGCACCCAGTCATTTTATATAGCAGTTATTACATTTTAAAACGTGCTGTTTAGAGTCGGGTGTGATTTAAGGAAGATGTAGCTATAATTTCCAGCAGATCGAGTCATTGAGTATATCAGAAATCTTATTCTCAAATGCATTCTACATTATTAATCTGGGATTATATTCTATAAAACGTTGTTGCAAGGATTCGAAATTGAATTTCTGGATACCCGATCCAACATCGTGACCGAACTACAATATTTCACGCGTTCGGTCTGTTTAGCAATTAATCAACATCAAGCCATCGCAGGATTCGATCTCTCTTATATCTTTTTCTTTTGTCCAATAAAAGCCATTTTGGAAGTAATTAGCTGCAAAATTTTGAAGCAGCTGCGCGATGTGTCTCCATTCTTGCCACTCCAGACGACCCATACAGACGGCTCCAACATAATACCAAATATCTCCGTTACCAAATACATAGCACAACTATTTCCAGTTATATTGCGAAAGCCACATGTTGCCGTACGTTGCAATAGACTCCAAGTAGTATATCTCTCCCAGTATTTAATTATTGCTGTTGTTATTAGTAAAAGACCAACGCAGTTTGACTTTATGTGCGATAATAAAACCTTCTGTTAAATGCTCGCGTGTTTCGTTCAGTTACTTCTTCACGCAGCCCAAGAAACATATTTTTATTTATTAACTGAACCAGTCACTACTGGCGACCAGCTCACATACACCAAGTGATAAGGCGGCGAGCTGGCAGAAACGTTAGCACGCCGGGTGAAATGCGTAGCCGTATTTCGTCTGCCGTAACGTTCTGAGTTCAAATTCCGCCGAGGTCGACTTTGCTTTTCATTCTTTCAGGGTCGATGAATTAAGTACCATTTATACACTGGGGTCGATATAATCGACTTAATCCGTTTGTCTGTCCTTGTTTGTCCTCTCTGTGTTTAGCCCCTTGTGGGTAATAAAGAAATAGGTATTTCGTCTGCCGTTACGTTCTGAGTTCAAATTCCGCCGAGGTCGACTTTGCCTTTCATCCTTTCATGGTCGATAAATAAAGTACCAGTTACGCACTGGGATCGATATAATCGACTCACCCCCTTTGTCTGTCCTTCTTTGTCCCATCTTTGTTTAGCCCCTTGTGGGCAATAAAGAAATATACATCCACCAAGTGACAATATATACCTCATTATTTCAGAGAATAAAGTTTGATTTAATGCAGATGTGGCTAGAATTTCCAGCAGATCGAACTACCCAGTATATCAACAATTACATTTTATAACGTATTTTTCATTATTCCAGACAGTAGGGTGCGGGTTATTTAATGAAAATACGGTTATTATTTCCAGCATATTAAGCCACCGTGTAGAAACTCCCCACACTGACATTTCTGTGCTCCAGTCTTCGTCTCTAACCATTACTCTCTTTTACTCTTTTACTTGTTTCAGTCATTTGACTGCGGCCATGCTGGAGCACCACCTTTTAGTACTTATTCTATCGGTCTCTTTTTGCCGAACCGCTAAGTGACGGGGACCTAAACACACCAGCATCGGTTGTCAAGCAATGCTAGGGGACAAACACAGACACACAAACACACACACATATACATATATATACATATATACGACAGGCTTCTTTCAGTTTCCGTCTACCAAATCCACTCACAAGGCATTGGTCGGCCCGGGGCTATAGCAGAAGACACTTGCCCAAGATGCCACGCAGTGGGACTGAACCCGCAACCGTGTGGTTGGTTAGCAAGCTACTTACCACACAGCCACTCCTGCGCCACTCCAGCCATTCATTAGATACTTGACAGAATATTGGAAGAAGTTAATCAACTCAGAAGAAATTTAAAAAAGATAAAAAATAAGCAAAAACACTTTGCAAAAAGACCAGCAAAACCCGGAAACAACTTCAAATTAATTCGTCACATTATAAAGTTGTACAGCCGTCGGTGTGCAAAATGTAAGCTAAATTGGATGCAATTAAACAATGCATCGTCACTTTGGATAGACTGGCAAGTTGTGCAACATTTGCACAGTATCTGCAAGAAGAGAGAGAGAGAGAGGAGGAGTTTGAAATTTTCCGATAGCTTCTTAATTTGTTGCTACAGTCCAATAAACCAAACAAACCCAGGCAGCATAGACACCACCACGACCACCACCACTACCTCGACCACCACCACCACCACCACCACCACCGCAGCCGCCGCTGCCGCCACCGCTATCATCATTACGACCTCCGCCACAACAAGAAAAATAAAACAGAGAAAGAAAATAGAAAAGCCATAAAACCATATCTGAAGTTAATATCACAGTAAAGAGCAAAAGAAGAAAATGGCAAAGAATTAGTCAACACGAGATTTCGTCACTAATTACAGAGGGAGACAGGAGACAGGAGACCGAAGAGAGGGGACTGGCATCATTTAACTAATTTTTGTTTTTCTTATTTAGTTTTTGTTTTTTTTGGGGGGGCTTTTGTTTACAGTTTGCGAAGTTTTGAGTTGGAGATTATGTACTTTAAAATGTAGCAGTTTACTACTACTACTACTACTACTACTACTACTACCACAACTACTACTGCTGCTTTTACTGCTGCTGCTTCTACTGCTGCTGCTGCTGCTACTTCTACTGCT